>NC_069735.1:14300953-14390953 GCF_027358585.1 Pangasianodon hypophthalmus | reverse complement strand
GGCGCAGATTGAGTTCTTTTAGAGCCAGAAAACTAAAGTCAAACCCCCCGAAATGCCCTGCAATAATTAGCGGCGCCGCAACCGTTCCACTCTTCCAGCTCCTGTGAACCACTTGCGCTCTTCCTGTCTTGCTCTGTGTTGTTCCCTCTGAGACGTCGGTGCGAGAAATCACATTTTTCCAACACTTCTCCCCGAGGTGCTCCTGGCAGACGCACAGAGGAAGGCCGCTCCATCCTTTCATATAGCCTCCGTTCTCGCTTTCCCACCGTTCTCTCTATTTCTATCTGTCTTTTCTCTCTCTTTGAAGTACTAGCCATCGCTGGCGTCTGTATGTTGCCGGCTAACAAATTAAAAAAAACCATCGAAGGTAAACAATGGAGCAAATCGTAATGGCTGTGTCGATTGGAGAAAAAAAAACAAACAACAAAATTATCAGAGGAGTCGTGATTGTTTCGCGGCCAAATGATTTTGAAAATCCAGCCATGTCTGTGTGAAGCGTATACGTGTGTGTACGTGTGTGTGAATGACTGCATTGTGTGCGTGAGAGAGAGATTTAAAGACATTCTAGTTAAGACAACTCTCACCATATGTTCATCCACATACATCCACATTCTCTCTCTCTCTCTCTCTCTCTCTGTCCGTCCCATCAGGAACTATAGCTCAAACCCCTCTCATTTCATTCCATTATGGCCAACCAATTAAATGTTTGAAACAAAAGGCTGCCATTTACTGGCAGGAGAAAGGAAACCTGTCGCAATTAGCACATTTACATACATTTCTATTGACTCCAATTAGGTCACCAGCTCCCACAGCCCTCTTTGAATCGCGCTCTTTCTCTCTCCGCTGCTGAGCCTCTAAAATGTTAATTAAGGAGGGGAACTCCGGATTCTGGCTACGGGTTGGCCATATGGACCCCGCATATGCTCCATATGTATATACACGCACCATATATAATTAATAGTGTGGTTCTCTCAATGAGCCGAACTGGCATCTGGTACCAAGATTTTTTTCTCGTACGTTTTTTTCTAAAATCCACAACAACACCGCTGAATCCACTCTGAGACTCTGTAGGAGCTGGTTTTTAATCTCTGTTGGGATTCTTTTTAATAAGCAGTGATTTTAAATGGTGTCCAGTGGTTTTATTTGGGCAAATATTGAAGATGAATGGACGACCTTTTTGCTTTCAGTGTTTTGTCAAGTCTTTAGCGTTTTCTCTACATCATTATTGGACTTATTCTCCAGTCACTGGCTCAATAATTTATGTTGAATCTGTTTGGCCCCGATAGCACTTCTACGCAGTAAATATAGATCCAACTCCAGCCCGGAGGCCGAGCATCACAATTAGGACGCGAGACAAAAAAACTGATCATAAATCAGCACTTTTATCCCAAGACCTTTGATGAATAAAACTGCTGGCCCACGTTTTTTGGCAGAAATGCGCCTTTTATTCTCTCGGTTTTGGAGCCGATGCTAACATCCATGGCCATAATGGCCCTCTTGCCAGGCGCTAAGACCTGGACACTGAACAACCCAGGCCAAAATGGCGGCCTTTTTTTTTTCTTTTTTTAATTCCTGTCCACCCCCTCTAAGACATAATAATGACAATGAGAACTCTATGAAACTCTATGTACCATAATGTACTAGTAGAGGTCATTAGAAAGGGCACGTTTGCAGTATAAGATGTTAGCATGGCGCTGCTAAGCCTCTATAAAAACGCATGAGAGAGAAACGGGAGCGCTAACCTCTCATTGGGAGGGATATGAATAGCCTTTGTTTTTCACCACTCCTCTGCGCCAATGGCTGGAACTTATTATGAGGTTGTGTGTGTGTGTGTGTGTATGTGTGTGTTTTAATATGTAGGCCTATTTATGCATAAAACCCATATTTGTGGTTAGTTTTATGTGAATGTGTGTGTGTGTACACGTGTACATCTGCGCCTATGTATGAGCACATTGTACTTTTTTCCAAATGCGTCTTCATGTATGAAAGTGTATGTGCGAGTGTGTGCGTGTCTCATCTGCTTCTTCGTCCCATAAGGGGCATCAGTGCATGTGTGTGTGTGTGTGGTTCAGTGTGTGCCAGGTAGGTGGTGGTGGTGGATAGCTGGTTGGTGGATGGTTTTTGGCTCGGCTGGACCGGTACCAGGTGCGGTTTCTGTGTCCATGAAAGCTGTGAAATGCAATAGGATTTCGCAGGATTTTCTGGCTATGCAGTTCGCCGCCTTTTATTTTTTTTCTCCAAAGACAAAGATTTGGCCTCAACCTTTCCCTCTCTCTCTCTCTCTCTCTCTCTCTCTCGGCTTGCTAATGCATCTCACAGCATACAAATGAACTAGTGTGAACGGAAAGGTGTCCTTTAAAAAACCCTCTCTGAAATGAACCTGAGGTATCTGACAGAACTAGACAGTTTAGAGAGGTGCCAGTTGTGAAATGTTAATTACGTACCTTTTTTTTTTTAACGTAATTATTTTATTTGCAAATGATCTATATGATGTGCAGTAATTGCTTTTGATTGTGAACATAAGGTTCTCTCTCATTTTACAAGAACAGATTTAAATCATTTAGATCTAATTTAAATCATTTTTTCTCTTATGGCAAGTCAGCGGAGACATTTCAGAAATTTCTTTGTCTGATGTTTGGTTATTAACCTTTGGACTGAAGCTATGGTACTAATGTAGCTAAAAAGTAATGCAATGGAGGGGTGGACAAATCTTAAATTCATCATCTAGCCCATTGAACTAGTAAAAGCTTCAGTGTGCTGCCCAATTCTGTGTTTCAGTTGCCTAACTGACTAAATTAAAAACTGGTATGGTAAATGTAACTGGTATGGAGAGCTAGTTAAGTGCATTAATATAGACTAAGGAAAACAACAAATATCAGCTTCTAACAACATTTCTAATGTAGCACGTCACGTCATTGGCCAGTGCGTTGGGCTAAGGATTCAGAGTTCTGTCCTCACAGTATTCGGGTCTGTCTAATGCCTTTATCTTTCTTTTGGTGTGTTTAACCGTGAGGTGAGTGTATACTAGGAGTGTAAACCTCAGGCTTCCATACAATACGATTTCAATTCAAAAGGCAACGATTCAATATTTGATGAAACCACTGTATCTGCTACGATACAATATGATACAATTTATTCATATATGGAAGAAGTTCTCTGATCGATTTATGACCAGCATTGTTCAGAATCAGGGGCCGTAAAATCGGGTGAAGGCTATCACATGCTTCATCTGAGGCACATGAAGCCACTCAACCACATCTTTTCAAACGGCTGCTCACGCAACGTCAGGGAGCGACATACCACACTCAGAGGAAAGTGCTATCCGCCCACTTTTTCATACATGAGCTCATAGACGCCCATGACTGACAGGGGAGAGAGCCCATGCTCCTCCCTCCTCTTGAACCCCTGGCCCAAGAAGGCTGTATCATTGCTGGAACTCACGATCTCCGGCTGATAGGGCGAACGCTGGAGTTTTTTTTACACATCAGTTGTTTGTCCTTTTTCGATAATAATCCATTTGTGATTGTTGCATCAATTAATTTCAGTCACTGTCGTTTAAATCGATGCATCGATCCAAATCATTGGACCTCTGCTGTATATCATAAGTATAAGAGGTGTGTGACAGATTTGCTTTTATTTTGCTCTGTTTCATCAGTTTTTCCTGATTCTGAAAAGACTGTCTGTAATTAAAAGTAAAAAAAAAAGTTCTACCGCCAGCTAGATCACACCTTGACTGATGTGTGTAGTGCAGCGGGTGGTGGGATTCAGTACATGTAGCTATAAGTAACTGTGGTTTTAGCATTGAGGTGTGTTACTCCACTGTAAAAAGCATTAAATTTTAACATTATTAAACATGGAAACTGTTGTTTTGTAGAAGCAGGGTTTTTTCTCATTTTTTTAGTTGCTGAATCCACTTGTCCACTAGGCAACTACGTTAATAGCATGGACATGAAACCTGCTTGTCCCAGGTGCCCAGGCTACTGATTTATCCGGCCCTGTTGAATGTGTACATATGTGATGCGTCTTATGACGCTGTTATCTATAAACGTGAACAAAACGTCTTGTGTAGCCAGTGTGAAAGTGGATGGTGGGTTCAAACAACAGGAAAAACACTAGATGACCAAAATTCTGCTACACACCGGTAATTAGCCATGCAACCTCCTAATGCTGTAGTATAAATCAGTCTTCAGGCAGAGAATCTTCAAACTTTACAAAAAGTCCAACTGGGTAAATCATGTGGCTGGAACGAAAATATCTTAACTGTAAAAACATCATTCCAAATATGGAAAGTGTGGGTTTTTACATCATTGTGCACCAGGATCACTTTTTTTTCTGTAGCACAGTTTGGTATCATTCCACCTTTAGGCTCCGCCTCCTAAAGTTTAAAAATTACACCAGAGGTTATATGAATGAGAATAGAATTTGTAGTGTAAATACCTTTCTAATGTGAGAATCAAATTTCTAGTGTAAATGCAGGCTATTTCTGCTATTTTCTAATATTCCTTAGATTCGCTTATCAATGCCATTTGAA
Source organism: Pangasianodon hypophthalmus (assembly GCF_027358585.1). Taxonomy (NCBI): domain Eukaryota; kingdom Metazoa; phylum Chordata; class Actinopteri; order Siluriformes; family Pangasiidae; genus Pangasianodon; species Pangasianodon hypophthalmus. The sequence continues at coordinate 14,386,422 of NC_069735.1, read as the reverse complement.
GCAAGAATCTGAAAATTTGTGTCTGTATTTATGAAAAAAAAAAATTGCAGGTCCAGAAGCAAACTTAAAACACCTCCCATGCCTTGGCTGATCGGCTACAATTACACCAAACATTTGTGTAAATTTGATTCTTCAATCAGCACGGTGCAGAAAGGCCGTTAAACATGGTGTTAAAAAGGATTTTTAGAGGCTTTATGTCTTAAGACTCGGCCTGTGTGTGGTCATTTGTGAGCGTCTGAGAGCGTTAGATAAGAGCAGCTGTGAATCGTGAAATGAAGTGCCTCTCTGTTTGACTTGCAGGCCACGGAGTCGTATCTGGTGCATGAAGAGGCGAGCCGAGGAGCCGCGCTGCCCGAGTGCTTCCTGGTCCCAGATACTTACAGGGTACGAACTGCCTCTCATTCTCTGCTCTTTGTTTTTTCCTTTTTTCTCTCGGTGTCTCTTTCAGTAGCACGTCCATGAACATGTCCATGTCTCTTCATCCAGTTGGTCACTTCTACACTATTTCAATACAGTATGATAAATTTCACCACAGCACAACTTGTGACAGTCGTAGGTAGTGTCAGTCCTTCAATATCACGCACACACCAATCAACATATTATTAAAAACATTACTTGATTAAAACAGAGTGATGTCACAGGAAGTAGTGAATAGGTTGTTTGTCTGTTATGGTATTTTTCTTTCTTTTTTTCTGTCAGTTAGACGAGTTCATAAATACAGTACAGTATAGGCTAATTTATAATTTTTTATATAATTAATTTTTTTTTCATTTTATCTAACTATTTTAACTTATAATTATTTAGTGAAGATACTAACTTTGTTAGTGAAGTTTGTTTTTTCAGTAGTTTGGTTTTCTTCTGTTCCTTATTAATACCTCATTCTTGTAAACGTTTAGTGGAAAAATAAACCTCGGAGTTTTTATTTTGTTTAACGAGGCACTCCTAGTGTGCTATGTGCATGTGTTCCAAGGTCAGCTTCAGAAAAAGGCATTAATAGTGGTAGGAATCTCTCAGGACCCCACAATTCCGTCTTGAAACACCTCAATTTTTGATTTCTAAAGCCTGCATTAGATTTTTTGCCAGTATGAGCACTTTTCAACTATAATATTATTGTCACTGCTCAAGAAGAAGAAGAAGAAGAAGAAGGTGGCTTAATTTCCATTTGAGCTTTCAGGACAAGTTTTACTGTCTGAGTGGTATCACAATTATCAGCATATTTACATATTTAAAGGCAGATCACTCACTGTACTTTTATTTACCTAATGTAAGTCTACTGGTACAGTTTGGAAACGTTTTGTCTGAATGGCCTTTATATCAGTTGATGTAGAAAAACGACTCTAAATGAATACATCTTATATATAGCACACTTTAACATTTATACATTTTTAAAAATGTAAACTATAGATCAATTTTCCAAATAAATATAAAAAATGAAAAAGAAAAAAAAACAACTCAGAACTGCTTTTACAATATTAATAATGTCTAGCAGGCACTTTTACAGTGTTTTAGCCTCTATATATTTATGTCATTATGTTATACACAATGTAGTGAGCATATAGAGTGGATATGAAATTATTTCAGATTCGGATTAACTGTGTGAATTATCCTTGTGGAATGAGTTGGTGGATTTTCACATGGGCCGCCTAGAAAATGTTAAACTGGGCTGAGCAATGGGAAACCTTTGTGGGTAAATCAAGAAAATCACTTTCAAAGTAATAACATTTATGATAGAATTGAGAAAACTGAGAAAATTGATATCATTTCTACCTTCTGTAGTTTGTGATATTAAAAAAACAAGATAAAGTGAAAGACTCATATTTGATTATATTTTAATACGTCGTTAGTAATGAAAGTAATCAAAATGCCAACGTTACAGAAGCCTGCTAGCCTTAGTACATGTTCATTTAATATCTGAAATGTTTGGTACTGACATTTTAATACTACTACTACTACTACTACTAATTATACTCCTGTGACCAAGTTTCATATCTGTACCACCTATTGATCAGTTTTAGTGGAGAAAATTAATATTCAGAAAATAAGGAAATATGCCTGGCACTCATAATAATCATTTATACATAATCCTGTGTCAGATTCTGATGCTTGGTGTATTAATGTAAAATCTGAGAATCTGTTAGTTTTCTCATCTATCGTAAATATTGTGATACATATCATGTATCGTAAAACATCTTTTCATGAGTAGCATGATGCGATTTTTTTTTAGTTGCTGTATTGCTCACCCTCCACTACTTAGACCAGCTTATTAGCACTAAAACCCCGAGCATGTCCTATATTTGAATTGAAATTCAGTTTTCTCTGTTAAAGTGCAGCGCGTCACAGCCTTTAGGGAACAGCTTATTGTTCTCTGATTATTCAAATGCCAGCCAGATAATAACAGCGCTCGTGGAATTACAGGGTATTGGACTTTGATTTCGATCGCATGAATGGGGCATTTGATTAGTCCTCCGTCTAGCCAAGAATTAACTTCGAGTCACACAAGCGTACGATTCATTCACAGGTGGATCGACGTAAAGCTTCTTTCCAATGTACAGGACAAACGAATAAATCTGATTTATAACATAATCTGAAGATCAGCTCGGTTAATGAGACAATGCTGTTATATCATATGGCGTGCTTTGTGTTTTGGACGTGTATGTGCTGTTGTTAAGCTCTATAGAGCAAACATATCTGCGTAAAACGTCATTACCATCATTTAAGTACCAGCCATATGGGAGGGATTAAGTTTAAATGAGTGTGTGTGTGTGTGTGTGTGTACACGAGTGTGTGCATGTTAGAAGGGAAAACCACATGCTCTAACTATATTGCATTTCTTGTGTGTTTTAATGGGAGCATTACCGACTGAAACCGCTAACCTCGACTTCTTGTTTCTGGACCCCTGCTTAGCTGGAGGCTGTGAGTGTGTGTGTGAGAGAGAGAGAGAGAGAGAGAGAGAGAGAGAGAGAGAGAGAGAGAGGGTTGCGTGTGTAGGAATAAAAAAAATTGCTCGTAAAAAATGAAATGATTTCTTTTTATTTCACCTCACACTCTTATTGTGTTTAATGACTTACGGGTGTGTGTGTATGTGTGTGTGTAGATTTTTTGCTAGTGTATGCAGCACAAGCACTTCAGTTTTTTGGGTTGCTGCCCTTGGGCGTGGTGAGAGAAACTGGGTATCCAAGCACTCTCACCCTTCTCTGCCCTCTTTCTCTCTCTTTCTTGTTTTCCTTTTACTCTCTATGTCCCTCGCCCTCTATTTATCCTCTATGAGTTGTTTCCATACTGGCCGAGTTCTCGCTCCCGTTGGTTCCGGTCACCTCATCCTTTCTGAGGACACTTTAGCTTGTTTAATGGCTGCTCAGGCTCAGAGACTGTGCTGCAACTTTAAACCTGAATGAATTATATTATTATACGTGCTATTGAGATCTGGTATCATGCACTCTGTTTATCAGTAGCTTTAATTAAGGTTTAAAGACACTTTTCTGTAACTTCAGGGTTAGAAAGTAATGCTACCAGCATTGCTGTCCCCTGAAAACAATGGAGAGGAACATATAGCCTCGGCAACATGTGAATTAGAGAGGTATGAACAAATTAAATTAACATGCTGAGTTATGGTCTCAGTTTTATTCCCCTACATAACCTTTCTAACAGACAGCTCAAACTACACTTCAGCTGCATGAAAATGAATGCTGATCACCAAGAGTCATTGACTGTCATAACCTACATGGCATAGGGTTTGTCACTCAGCAAAGTATTTCAGCAGATCGACCCGAGTGCTTGAAAAAATACCATGGCGGACCTGATAAATGCATGAAAAAATCTGGATGTAGTTTTCTAAACATTAACCATTGAATCAAATACAATTTATGCAAATCATTTAGCTAAAGGCAGCTCATCAGACCAGAGTCTAGCTACAGGGCTAGAGATGTTCAGTCAGAAAGAAAAAGGGGAAGAATTATCACAGACTTTTCACTTTATTTAATCTCTTTGGTCTGATTAATTAACTGGCAACATGGCTGGTTAAAAAAACAGTGAAAGCAGAATGTTTAATGACAATTGGACAGAGCACCGTGTGTTTATTCTCCTCATCTGTTCAGAGTCTGTGGCGCTAGACAAAAGTGAAAAAAAAAACCCACTACAAAACAAAACCACTTCAAACTGTCTTATTTATAGCCACAAACGAATCATTAATAGTTAAGCATTAAAAAGTAACTGTTGTCATCCATCAGTAGTGTTAGTCACTTATCCTGACGTCTATACACAAACAATTTATATAACTGAACCTGTACAATTTTAGCTACAGCCTGTTAGCCTGTTAAGCTATTTAATAACATTCCTCAGCAAACTTGGTCATTGTTGTTTGTTTCAAAACTGCTTGTTAATTTGAAGCCATTTATAAAACCCTGTTAGCGTCTATGAGGAGCATTGTACAGAAGAATCAACATTCAGGAAATGTGCTTAGTTTGATAGCATAAACTGTGAGGAAACATAAAAAAGGATGTTCAGTTGACTGATGATCTGGTCGTGTATATTTAATTATTTAGGAACTAAAATAAAACTAAGAGGTTTATTGGTTCTGCCAGTGACTTTGAATATCTGTACGTTGGGGAAATAACATTTATCCTTCTAGCTTCTGCTTTTCCCTCGCTCATTTCTAAAAAAAAAATATTACGCGTGTATTAAAACCACTGTGGTTTATATATACTGAAATCCGAAATACTATAATCTTAGGGAAAAAAAGGCGCTATCTAGCTTGGCAAATGGTTGTTCTATGTAGAACCCTACATATAAGAGACAGATCCCAGTAACTCTTCAAAGAAGCCCTAAGGAGCCCTTTTTTCTAAGAGTGAATAGGGTGTGGATTAGGACACGCCCAAAGTGGGCTGATGGCAGGACATTTGCTTCCATTCCTTGTTTAAGTGTTACAGTGCACTTGTTTCTCCAACACTGGAAACAGTGAATAGGAAACATTTTTAAACATGTCCAGAAGTGAATGAAACTGTACTAAACAGTTTGTCAACCTAGTAGGCACGTGACAGCTGAGTTATTGTGTCATAAAATGTAAAAGCCAATTACATTCTACTATGCAAATGGAGGCCATGCAGCAGGTGGAGGATTGGAAGAATGGAGGGTTAAACTCCTTAAAAAAATCAAATAATGTTGCCTGATTTGGATTTGGATTGATTTTATATTAATTAATTCCTAAGAAATTCTTTAACTTTAACACCACTTCTAATCCTAATCTTAACCTGTGGAACATTTGCATGTTTCTAATTTGCTTTTCATAGAACCTGAGTTACTATACTATCAGTTTAAAGAGCAGGGTTTTTTTTTAATTATGTCATACTTTTTTATGGTCACCCAAGTTTTGGGTGACTTTGTGACTATAAAACAACCCTCATGCTCATCCGAGAGCCAGTTCATAATAGCTTTTTCCAGCCATTAATAATAGCTTAGTAAGCCTATAGAATGTTAAACTAGAGGCAAATGTAGCTTTTAATGGTTAGCTGATCAAAACGCATGGGTTTAGTGGTCCAAAAGATGTGGCTACATGGCCTTCTAGGTGAGTCAGAGTCAGAAAAAAATAAATAAATGTGTTTTTGTGAATTAAACACACAGAGCTGCTTAGCTATAGAACAGTAGGCTACTGCCAAAATATTAGCATTTTTCCACACAACGCTTTAAGTTGATTATTAGTAGTCTAGCCAAAGGTTTTTGTCTTGCCAATTAGGTTATTAGGACAACACCTAATTTAAAAGGTCACAAGACACATGAACATGGGCTAAATCTCTACAGTGGTTTCTTTAGCCTGTTTCACTTGTAATGAGGTTAAAAGAATTAATTTCAGCAAACTTCGAAGAGGAATAAATACTACATTCTAAGGAAAGAAGCTAACCTGGGGTTTTAGGGTAAAAATGTCTGTCTTTGACCTTTTAGTCAGCGAAGCATAACTGTATAGGAACTTTTTCAATCTATAGTATATAACAGGACCTTAAGTCCAGTTTTGTACATGAGACACATTCATGTTTTTTGTATAAAAACGGACATGAACAGAACCTTCTTTCCGCCAATTTATCCATCCTGAAAGTGTTGCTGAAACACTGGTATCAATTAAACGAGCAGTTTGTAATGTTGCCTCTGCTGCCTGTGAAGTGAATTGCAATTGTATCTAAATTAGATTGGCAAGACTTCGTCTTCCCCAAACCCCACTGCATAAATATGCAGCCTGGAAATGTTTCAGGGGCTGAGCTAATTTCAGAATGTCCAGCGCAGAAAAAAGAAAAGCTTTTTCTTGTCTCTGGGATGGTACCATGAAGTAGCTAAATCTATAACATTGAGGATGCTAATCACTGTATTGAGAACGTAATCATCAACGTTAGAGTTATCTACTAACTTTAGCCGACTAGCTTTTTCCTATGTGCTGTTGTTGCTGTGCTGCAATTTCAGTCCAAAATGTTCACTACAGTAGACCAGAACCAATAGCCACTCAGGCCTGTAAATGTAAAAATGTGCTTAAAGTAGCTTTTTATGAGCTTTACGTGCTCTGACAGAGCAAACAAGAGACACGCTTTTGTGGAGGCGTCCATGTTTTTATTTCCACTTCGAATGCCGGATGTCCCGAAGTGACAAATGACATTGTTACAACCTGCAAATTAACCTCTTACAAGACACTACACACACACTATTAGCATAGCCCATCCATCCACCAGCATGTTTACGGGAGGTGGGAGGAAACCGGAGAACCCCGAGGAAACTCCCATGAGCACAGAGAGAAGATGTTAAACTGTGCTCAGGCACAAGCATAGCAATAATGCGTAATAATGTGAATGACGGTGGGCTTTGTGTTACAAACTGCAGCTTTAAAAATAGAAATAAAATAAAAATAGAATAAGTGCTAAAAGGGAAGATCTTTATTTTCTCTGCGTGTGAGGTGAGGGCTTTAGTAAAACCTGCTTCTGTGTGTTTTGAAACTCGGATAGGAGAGGAAAAGACAGATCGAGGAGGAGGAGAGGCATGTGCGTGTGTGCGCGCGCGTGTGTGCGTGTGATCCTGTGTGTGTGTGTGTGCGCGCGCGCGCGCGAGTATTCTTCTTCTTCTTCTTCTTCTTCTTCTCCTCCCTCTTCCTTGCCAGAAGTTTGAGCTTTCACTTTCTGGCTCCTAGGCGGGGTTTGTTGGAGGAGTGGGGAGGAGGAGGAGGAGGAGGAGGAGGGGGGCGGGGCACGAGCGCGAGTTATTGCTATGCGACCCGACACTGCGAACTTCCATTCAGCTCTGTAAACGCTCCTCCAATGTTTAATTCCGAAGTAGCTATGTATTCTCCGTACTGCCTGACACAGGTAATGCAAAATAATCATCATAATAATAATCATCATCATCATACTATATAGATGGAAGTTTTGCTTTGCGCATGTGCACTGTGATTTTTTGAATTGCATTGTTGCAACTTTTGCTGTTGGTCTCGTGGTTTTGCTCCTTTTAAATGTTTTGGGGTGGTGTGTGTTTGTGTGTGTGTGTGTGTGTGTGTTTGGCTGGTGGGGGAGTCGGGGTGTTGGGGGGGGGGGGGTGCTCTCCTTTTTGCTCTTCGTTTTTTTTTTTTTTTTTCACTCTTCCGCGCTCTTCCCCTCCCCTGCGCGCGCTCTCCCGGTTCTCTCAAACCCCCCTCGTGCGTGGCATCTTTCCAGCGCGCGGATCTGCTTCGTCTCAGTGCACATGGGTTCTCGGAGAAAATGGCGCTTACACACTCAATCTTCAGCTACGCAAAAGAAAAAAAAAAAAAAAAAAAAAAAAAGCTCCACCGCATGCAGGCTATTAAATATTATGTGAAAGTGGTAGGACATCCCGCCTGCTCGCTCGCGCGCCTCTGTTTCGACGTGTTATGTCGTATTTGGGACGCCGCCTCGCCCGCTTCATATAAACACCGGCTTAGTTTTCATTGTGCATTTGCGTTTTTTCCCTCTCTGGAATTCTTCAACATTTAAACGCACTGCTTTTTGTTTTTAGTTTGGTCTGAAGGTTTTGATCAGACCTGAGGTGACTGACAGAATGAACAGCTGTCAGCATGCACGGTGTTTTATTTTCCCTTTTTTTTTTTTTTTTTTACACCCGGCTTATCGCAGCAGATAAGGCGAACTGCAGAACAGTCCAACGGCTTCAACTCCTCTGAACTCTGTATTTTAATGCTACCAGTGCACCTGCATTATTCCAACAACATGCAGCTGCTGCTGCTGTTGTTGACATTTTGGCATCAGGACGAACATCTTTTTTTTTTTAATTATTATTTTTACAAATTGTTGTCGTTTTCCTCAGACTCTGCGTGTGATTCAGCGACAGTCCGTGTGAAATGTTGCATCTAAACACTTGTGCAGTGCAAACCAAAAAAAGTGCTAAATGTTAGGACATTTCTGTCTTTATTTTTTGTGCACCAGTTAAACAGGCTGTATATTAGACAGTGAGTTGATCAAATAAACTTGCAGAGGCTTGTTATTTTTTTTTAAATCCCACCAGACCGTTTTTACTTAACTAACTTCTTCAGAACTGATCGAAATGAATTGATGAACAGCATTAAGAACATGCATTTTTGTGTTGTTTGGGGTTGTGTTTGAAAGAGCAGCATGCAGCAGACTCGTGTCTTGGATCTAACACTTGCACAGTCTGATATTTATGATATGCACACATTTGTATCTGGGTTTTATTCAGCAGAGAATTTAAAAATAATTCAATTTCCAATGCTAAATATTTGTCAGCTTTTTTTTTTTTTTTGCATAGCCTATTCCCAACAATTATTTTTTGCTTTAATCTCTGTTATGATGAAGTATGGATGAAGATGTAATTTATATAATAGAGAACTGCACAGAGCTCATAAATGCAAATAAATTAGCACATAGTTGAATTAATTTTAACGATTGCATTTTCAGAAGTGTGATCTCTCTCTCTCTCTCTCTCGCTCTCTCTCTCTCTCTCGCTCTCTCTCTCTTTCTATTTATTTATTTAAATCTAACAGGTTTATGTGCGGCCTAGTCTTGAATCTTGGCTCAGAAGCAAAAATGCAAAATAACAGCTATTTTAATATTATTATATTGAATTTATATCTGTATTATTATTATTATTATTATTATTATTATTATTATTATTATTATAAAGAATCATTATTAAGCTCGAGGCTGTGTGTGAGTGTGTGAGCGGCGCTCCATCTGCGGGGAAGAGTTGTTTATTTATTTATTTATTTATTTATTTATTTATTTATTTATTTATTTATTTATTCTAAACCTCCGACTCGGCTCTTTTACTGTTTGGCTCGAAACCTCAGTTCGTGGCAGGACTTTGGATTAAGCTTGCCTCTCAGGAAGACCTCAGTCTCGACATTTCTTTACAAATAATGACATTTTTATTTGCACATCAGGTTATATGTATTTTAAACACAGGTTACATAATTTTTCCTAAGCAGTTTCCTTCATTATTTTTATTCTTCCTTCATTTCATAAGAGTTTTGTCTTGGCCTCAGGTTCTTGGCAACTGGTTTTATTTTCCTACAGGCCCAGGACTGGAGGCTGCAGGTCACTGAGACGCTGCATGAAAATATGATTATTAATATTTATTATGAATAGTAGACTGAGTGTTTTGTTTGGTAGTCAATTGCTTTTCTTATGTTGAAAGAAAAAAACAAAAAAAACCTTGAAACTATGTCGATCTGTATCAGCAGCCTATATGATATGATGTATGAATATGATATATGATATATGAATATGATAGATAAATATGATATTAACTGATTCATTGTTTTAATCAGATTTATTGACTGGAACCTTTTTTTTTCCCTCTAAAGTGTGCCTGCAGTGACTCCTCTGCATTTAGAGGCGTGTTCCTCGAGAAGCAGTCGTGTGTTTTAAGGCTCTAACAGACGTGCAGTTCTGTTTCAATGTTTGCTCGTGGTTTTTCCTCGCTGCTTCTCGCGAACGCAGCTGATGGATTATACACACCTAACGTCGCCCAAGGTGCTGGGCTAATCAGTGTAATTAGCCTTCTGCTCACCACATTGCACGTCCTGTAAATACTCAAACAGAATAAGCGGCAACACATGTGAAGTGCATGAGCCTACAGAGCCAGATCAAGTGCTGGCCCAGGCGCGCGCGCGCGGTAAATTATCCTATCGCGAGTGATTTAGCGAAATAAAACCCGACAGAAAGATGGATGTCTTTATGCACGGATAAATAATTAAACTCGGTCATATACACAGCATACAGCTATCAGGCGTAACTGAAGAGAACGATATGGCTTGCTCTGTTGCACATCCTTTGCCTCATATTTTTCCATTTAATTAAAATTAATTAGCGAGCGCGCACACGCGTCACGCGCACCAGAGCGCGCGCTCAGTGTATTATGTGTAAATCTTTCTGCCCTTTTTTCCCCCTCAAGAGCACATTCTTGCATGCAGGAGCGTGCACTTAATGAGAGTACAAGTAGCCTTCCAGACCCACTTGTTAGTATGCAAGTGCACAGGCTCGAAGTTTGGGATTTGGAGCACAGCCAGGGTCTCGGACGGAGTTCGGATTTTCTTTTTTTTTTTTTTTTTTAAATGAATGCTGTCTTTGTGCTCGGTGGCCGCGGCGCGGATCGCAGGTTTTGGCTCAGCTCACTTCAGGCCACGTTTACGCGCAACGAGAGCTTAGCGGTTTGCAGGACAGTCCTGAGTCCTGCAGCCTGCATGCATGCAGAGACCTCTCTCCTGACCAGACACCTGAGCTGCATGCACAAGTCTTTGGGTGAAAATGGATTAAATATGATCTAATGCTCAAAGGTGTGCTGCCTGCACTGGCTCCTCAAGCTCGAGTAATCCACAGAGAGTCAGTTTGCAGCGTGATGCTCGAACCAGCATTAAACTCTGCTCTGGGTGCTGTGCTGAGAGACGAGCAGTGCTGCCAGCTCTCTTCAGAGGTAGCGAAGGCATGCGCAAAAAGTCGCTGGGTGACGTCAGAGATTTGCATAATCGTTGATTCGTCATGATCATTTGCATATCAAATTACAAATTACGTTAAATGAACATTTTTTGAAGACACTTAGAATAGAACAGAATAGTGTTTTGTCTGAAAAATAATAGAAAAGAAGAATTCTTTGGTCACGGCACCACAAACTTTTACAAATGGCAACACAAAATTTACATATTTACAAATGAAGGAACATTTACAAATGGAATAATCCCCTTTTATTACTGTAAATATCATCAACAGAGAGTTTAAAACATAAAGTGCACAGGTGGCACAAACTGTGATCAGTGATTGGTCAATGGGAATTAATAGTGATCAGTGATTGGTCAATGGGAGTAGTGGTGATCAGTGATTGGTCGATGGGAGTAGTGGTGATCAGTGATTGGTCGATGGGAGTAGTGGTGATCAGTGATTGGTCAATGGGAACAATGGTGATCAGTGATTGGTCAATGGGAATAGTGGTGATCAGTGATTGGTCGATGGGAATAGTGGTGATCAGTGATTGGTCGATGGGAGTAGTGGTGATCAATGATTGGTCGATGGGAATAGTGGTGATCAGTGATTGGTCTATGGGAATAGTGGTGATCAGTGATTGGTCGATGGGAATAATGGTGATCAGTGATTGGTCGATGGAAACAACAGTGATCAGTGAGTGGAGTGATGTGAGCTGGAGAACCAGATCAAGTACAAGACACTCACTAACATCTGCTCAGAAAGTCACTCAATTTGTTGCTTTTGAAATAAATTCACTAAAGGGATCTAAAAAATCACTAACTCTAGTGACAAAGTCTCTGAATTGGCAACACTGGCTGAGAGAGAAGTTAGAAATACTAACCCCGCCCCCTCGAATCTGATGTCATTTTTCTGGCAATTTCATTCGTCTGGATTCAAAGTGTTACAAACTTCCACGTTAGATGAATTCAGGATTCATGCATAGAGCATGACTGTAACTGGAGCTTGGTTTTTTTTTTAAATAAAAACACTAACTTAAAAATATTTTGTAGGAAATGAGATAAAAAAGTGAAATGTAAACAGTAGTGCATGTGTAGTAGAAACTGACACTGTCGGATCCTAAAAGTCAACCTGATCAGTTTTTAAAAAATCATAAATGTGTTTGGATTTCATCTTATTTTATATGAATGAAGTTGTAGGATAAGTTACATACATTAACCATGCCCCTTAATCCTAATTTAACCTTTGTATATTTCATAAGACATGAGTTGTATGAAATATTATGAATTTGTATGAGGATTAGTTTAAAGTAGTACCTCCTATTACCGGAAATAGTAGTTAGCTGAAGTAGCTAGCTAATACCACTGCCAGCAATGCTGCTTCCCATGTATATTCATAAGTGGCTTAGCGAAACATGGCCACTGTCAACTTTTGTATGGCATCGATTGTCAACACATGAGGAAAATCTTGTGTAAACTTTTGACAGAGTAAACAATTTTCATTACATAAGACTAGGCTCGTTGCTAGCTGTTGTTAATGCGCCAACATTAACAAGCAGTGTTTTCTGTGCTAGTTATTTTTCTTTTCTCATCTTAACTCTTTTTTGTGGTGCATGATGGACAGATTGTCAGTTTTTCAACACTTTTTTTTGTCTGCCAAACACAGCACATAAAGCATATGCACAGGAAGGGGGAGGCGATGCATAGCATCTTAGACATAACTTTTAAAAGTAAAAACGTAAAAAAAAATACAATGGGTAAATAGTGGTTTGAAGAGCTGCGTAAGGCTGCACTAAAAATATATGTGTTTAATTATTAATTGAGGAAATCTGTTGATGAAAATTAAATACTTGTGCTAAAGCATAAATGTCAAACAGCATGCAGAAAAGAATATACATTTTTTTGAAGTATTTTTTTTCCAAAGAAAACTAAAATTAAGGTCACAAATACAAATACTGATATGGTTGATAAGTTGCACACACCCTCACACACACACACACAGGCCGTAGAGCGCTATAAAAAAAACAACTACGGAGCATTTTTATATTCAGTAAAAGTGGTAGTCCTCCTTCTTAAAACATCTTCGCAAATGCTTGACATAATCTGTGTGTTTTGCACAAGACAGTTATGAACACTCAGATATTGTGTATTAGTGCATAGTTTTGTGACTTGAAACACTGCTTGTATGGGTTAGAGGAGGAAAAACACTAAAGCACGTTGGTCATGTTCTAGCTGTTACACACATGACCAGACTGATTAGGTGTTTGAACAGGAAAATCACCAAACTCTGCTGAATTTCAGACATTAAAGCTGCAGCTGAAAGAAGGAAAATGCAAAAATTGCTGGAGCTAGTGTGTGTGTGTGTGTGTGTGTGTGTGTGTGTGTCATGCTCGGATTCAGGCTTCAGTAGGTCAGCGTCTCACACTCCTCAGATCTCCTCTGGTCCCAAACCGCAACGCTACAATAATTCTTCCAAACCATCTTCCGAACCAAATATGTGTTGAAGAAATCCCAGGTTTCTCACACAAAATGAGAAACATTAAGAATTTCTTTTTACTGCTATGAAAAAATAACAGATTTTGGGCAAGAACTTGGTTGTTGCAATTACTGTCAGCCTACTAAAGTGTATTTCTTATTAAAAATATCCAAAGAACATTTAAGAACAAGTGAGATATCAATTATAAATTCATTTAATCATTTTTTTTACAATTCAGAACAATTGATTAAATTTGAAAACAATATAATAAATGGTGAAAAGAATTGTGTAAAAAGAAAAGTGTAAAATAGTAAAATTCACAAATTACAGAACATGTAAAAATGAATCTTATCTATATTTTAAAAAAAACGTACTAAATTACACAAGTATAAATAATATATAAATATATAGTTAAGTGTAACATAGACAGACCCTCTGTTTATATTAACTTGTAACTAAGGTGATTTGAAGTTATTGTTATAAAGTAAGATATTATATGCTAAATGAAGAGTGTGTTTAATAATATTAAATAGAAGTAACTGATTTTTCCGTTCAAAATGCCACTCCACTCATTCACAGGAGTAATTTGATCTCATACATCAGTAAAATGCCCCAAGATTTAATTTAATATTGAGTTTGTATTGATTTCCACATTTGATCACGCTCTGACTTTCTAATGCGCTGAACACGTGTGAAAATGCAAAACTCATGGAATTACAGTAACGCAGTTGAAGCCTGGTCGAGGACAAATGCCCTGCCAAGCCAGCATTCGAATGCCTTATTTGTTTAAATCACAGCTGCGCTCTCGTACGGTTCAGATGTTTCCGTGTGATGATTTCATTTCTCATTCCTCATCAGATAAGCCTCTGTTGGCTCATTCAAGCTCAAGCAGCAGATGACCCAAGACTGATGTACTTACACTACAGGTTTCCTAAATGCACATGGGAAAAAAACCTCGAAATGCGAGTCACGCAAAAAGACCTGAGAAGACTCATTTTAAGTTAGCGTGCTCTGTTCCATAATCCTTGATTGTCCTAAAGTGACCCAAAATCTCTGAGGTGAAGTTGTGATATAGAGACGAGGTAGTTAAATTCATCATGAAAATCTTACAAAAGTTTTTTCCTTTTTTTTTTTTTTACCAGTTAAAGGAACAGTGAAATTTATGCACTTTTTACAAATAACCCTGAATATAAATGATCAGCCAGTATTCTGTTATTTTATGAAACTGTTTGAGATATAAATTGAATGAATTAGCCAAATAAGGCCAAAGTGAGGCAAGTGTGTTAGGGTTTAGGCTTTCTGTTTGCACAACTGACCGGACTCAGAGAGAGAGTGTGAGGATCCATGTGACAGGTACTTTAATACAAAATCCAAGCATATAAATCAGTGTCGTTAATCAGGCAGTATTGAAACTACGAGTACTTGTGGTACAACAAGGCCAGAGGACAATCTAAAAAAGGTAGAGGATCAGTGGAGAAGCAAGGCTTGGAACTTATATATCCAGAATGGTTGGCAAGACTTCGCAATCAGTCAAAAGTCCAGGTGTGTTTGTATACTGAGAAGTCAGGAAGTGAACTGAAAAGTGTTGGCAGAGGTCACATCAGAACATTATTAATGTCTTGGACTGTTATTACAACAATGCTAAACTGGGAGCTATTAGCTTTGTTTACTTGTTAGCTACAATGGCCTTGTAGCACCACTGCAAAACTAAAGAAGAGAATTTCGAACACATCTGGGGCCTGAATAATTGTGTCACTTTAAAACTAGAAGAAATCCTTTATCTGTGTTTATTTGTTGTGTTCTTGACCAAAATCCAGTTCACAGCACCACAATAGTTCAAGTGTGACAAATCCATGAATGATGGTTCTTGCTGCAGAATTGTTGAAGAAGGGATGTACTTGAATGAATAAAAGTTACATTTTTTTGATGCGTTAAAACACTAAAATCTAGAGTGAAGCCAAGTTTCATAAACTGAGCTAAAGAGGAGAATAACAAACCCATGAAGAGACGAGGAGAGACTGTTGATTTTAGTAAAGGTGTCTGGGGAAATGAAGAGTTCAGCCTCAGGAAGTTCCTAGCCCTCCAGTCTATATGTCAGAGAACGACATATTAACATTATGGACTTCGTCTCAAATCTCAAATCTCTCCCCAGTAATGAAATCCTCGCCAAAGGATTTGTCTTTCGCCTTCTCTCTCTATTACCTCCATCTCTTGTACTGTACGCCTGTGGACACTCATACTGTCTGTACATACACTTAAGCCATAAATATAGTATAAGTAAGGAAAAACACACTGTGATAGGAAAATAATCACTGACGGGGTGATGTGATTTTTACTACCTCGAAGTGAATTATTTTCCAATTACAGCACATCCCAGAGTGTTTCGTTCTTCTTATACCACAGCAATTTACCAACAATTATAAATTTCAGTTTATTAAAGAAGGACAGATCATACTTTTTATCCATTTATAGTAACATTTACTGTTGTTCTGTCTCTTGAAGTTGATAAGACAAAAAAACTGTAAACTCCTCTGTCCTGAAGACTTTCCTGTGGTGGAAAACCCACTGACTGTTACAAAGCATTGACACTGGAGACTCCTTCCATAAATATCACATAGGTGTAGTATTAGCCTTTAATTTTGTGTAGCTTCTGCTGTACAACTCTCTGTGTGAGTTGTTACTATAGAAATCATAACATATTAGAATGAGCGCATCGATATAAACCTGTGAATAGAATTATGGCTGGAACTATTTTGAGAGCTGCTCCTATAGAAATTAATCAACCAATCAGAATTGAGAATTCAGCAGCACTGTGGTATTTTGGAAATAAATTGATAACATATTGCACTGTATTCTGTTTCTATATGAGACTATAATTACCTCCACCCGTGCTTGTCCATTCAACCAAAACCAGTGTTTTTAGTCGTGGTAGCTGCTCTACGTATGAGCAAATAGCCCCCTAATACACACAAACATACACACACTGACACACACTGACACACACACACTCACGCACGCTCATTACATAACCACAGAACCCCTAATCACTTCAGTGTGTGGAACCATGTCATAATAGATCCTTTCATAACAGTTACTTCATATTTTGTCCCGAACTTTTTTTTTTCTTTTTCAGTAACTGGAGTTGGTTTTGGGACACCGTTGCCACAATTCCACACAATCCTCCTGCGTCTCGTAATTTTCTGTTTTCGATTTGTCAATTCCTTGCAAGTTACATGGAAAAGCCACTTTCTGGACTGCGCACGATGCTTGGGTGCATTTTGTCCATTGGGCCTGTGGGATCTTTCACTATGTGCCTCAGTCCACATTTTCTGGTTGCGGGCAATAAACAGAAAACTGAGCAGAGGAATTTAAAATAAGTTGGAGTCGCTTGTTAACTGACACGACTTGTGACAGTATGATGCAAAGGTCTGTGTTTGGCAAATAAGTAGTGTGTGTGTGTGTGTGTGTGTGTACACACTAGCACTATCAGTGCTGTTGTATTGATAGAACACATCCAAGGTCATTTTATTTCTGTCTTATGGGCGTGTGTGTGTGTGTTTGGGGGTGTGTATGTGTGTGTGTGTGTGTGTGTTTGGGGGTGTGTATGTGTGTGTGTGTGTGTGTTAGATGTGCAGACAGCTTGTTTTAAGTCATCCATACCAGAAAGACTAATATAGATCAGTCATCCCTGTGATGTGTGTCTAAAAAGGCCGGCAATAAAAGAGGCCTAAATAGAATACACTTTGTCAGTTTGAATATTAGAAACTTAATTTGAAATTTTTTGATCTTTGCATCTTATTTTGGCGCTTATCCGGTGAGAGCGGTGAAGTGTTATGTCCGGGTGGCACCATATGTCGTGTTGTGCGTCTCTCTACAGACAGGATTGTTCTCCTGACCTTTAGTCCAAAGTGCGTAGTCGGTCAGTAGATAAGCGTTCGCTGGCACCTCTCCATCTGTCGGGGAAATATCACCACGCCGTTGCGTAATATACAATATCGTTACCTGACGTGAACTTAGACGATGAGCCATGGTAGCTGCAAGAGAGCGCTGTTTACAGTTCATTATTGTATACATTGAGCGCTGGTGTGTGTACCCCTTTACCTATACCACATGCCTGCATTGACTGCTGTATATATATACACACACATACATATATATATATATATATATATATGTGTGTGTGTGTGTGTGTGTGGTGTGATTTTTGTTTTTTTAGCAACAAAATTTTTTGTTTGTGGATATTCTGGAGATTCACCTGCTGTTTACAATTTTAAAAAGTTTTTTGCAGGCAAGTCAGTGTGTCCCAATGTCCCATCCAGTCGCAGCCTTGTAACGTGGGCGTGACATGTCAGTGTTGTGTTCTGATTGGACACGAAGCACAAAAGACTGACATCATACACTGACATCGTACAATAAAAAGCTGCTATTGGTGGACACGATTTTTTTGTCCAAGCTTGTCAAACTTTCCTGCATGATAAACCTAGTTATAATGAGCAAGAGACTAAAACTCAGTGGAGAATAGAAAAGAACAATAGAATAGTGGAATAATAGACTAGATTAATAGAGTAGAATAGAAAAGAATATGACAATAGAGTAGAATACGAGAGTAGAATGTAATAGAATAAAGTAGAACAGAGTTAAACAACAGAATAGTAGATTAGAATGGAATAATAGAGTAGAATGAAATTGAATAAAAGAATAGAATGGAGCAAGAGAATAAAATAAAGTAGAACAGAGTTAAACAGTAGAATAGTGTTGGGTAGAGAAGAATAATAGAGTAGATTAACAGGGAAGAAAAAAATGTGAATAGATTCAAATAGAACAAAATAGAGTGCAGTAGATTCAATGAATAGAATTGAATTAAATAAGAGACTAGAATAGAATTGAGTAGAGTAGAATAGAGTGTTGATGACTGATTGTAATGGTACAAAAGGTATATATATATATATATATGTATATATATATATTTTTTTTTTTTTTTGTATGAAAGCATAAGGTAAGGGTTGAAGTTGTTGTCGTTCTGGTGATTCCTGCACGCTGTGTATAGATGTATAGATTAAATTAAATGTTGGATGACGCTTTTTTCTCGCACTCCTGAACGTCTCTAGAGAACACGGCCACGATAATTAAAATCATGACATCTCACTACACGGCACATGTTAAGAAGTCGCCGTCGCATATGTTGCTTGCTGTCGTACAAGTCTGTAAACGTCATAATAATAGCTTGCATTTGAAGCTTTAATCCGAGCCCAGGGCCAAGTTCCAACATTGCTCTTCGGAGTCGTTGAGTTTGATGTAGGATCGGTTCTAATCAGGTCCAGGTGTGCTTTGGATTATCTGATAATGATACTTAATCCCAGAGGACCTCCGCGATGATTATCTTTCAAATAAACCATAATAGCAGATGAAAATCCACACATGTAGACAATTCCGGATCAGCGTTTAAAGTCAGCACACATTAGCGAAGACGGACGGAGATGCCGAATAATCTGCATGCTAAACAGAGTGTAATCTGTAATCATTCATTCGGATCTCACTTTCTCCGGCTTGGAACGTTTCATGTTTGCAGAACGTTGTACACAAGCTAAACTCTGATGGAGCGCATTACATACTGCATACTACCCCCTCACCACCACCCCCTTCACCCCCCCACTTCCAAAACTCCCTCAGGCGGTGCAGTTGGAGGGATGCGGACACGAGGGAGGGGATGGTGGCTTTTAAACGAGTGGAGAGAGGGATGGTGGTTTTGTAAATGAGCGTGGGGTGGACGGCAGTTTATAAAGGAGTGGAAGGAGGGATGGTGGTTTCTAAACGAGCAGAGGGAGGGAGAGTGGTTTTTTAAACGAGTGTGGAGAGGGAGAAGGTGGTTTCGGGTGGGGTGGAGAAGGGATCACTGTTTATTTACTTATAGGCTGCAGCCGTAGACGCTTAACAAGAAGAATGAGTGGCAGTGAGCCAGGCACCAAGCAAAGGGAAATGTGCGCATAGGAGGGAAAGAGAGTGTGTGTTTGCGTGCATGTGTGTGTTTGTGTGTGAGAAAGAGAGTTTGTGTGTCTTTAACGCACTTAACATTAATCTTGCTGATGTAGGCATTCCTGTGGTTCTCTCTCACTCTCTCTTGTTTTTGCTCTCGTTCACTTTTGTAAGCGTTTGCTGCCACAGGTTGCAGCACAGCGCGGAAATAAAACAAGGAATGTAAACGATTAAAAGTGCAGTTGGGCTGCCGTTGCAAGAACGTGTGAAGAACAGTTAAATACAGGGTTTGCAGCATAATACTGTGCTGGTTAAAACCTAGAAAAATGGTGTTGCTAGGCAACTAATTAATATGGAAGCAACCACGAGCTACCTAATAACTAAAGCTAGCGAAAGAGTTAGCTAGCATATTAGTTACGAACAATATAAAAGCAGTGTGACAGAAAATAAAACAGACAAAACTATCAACAACGTCAACAGTTTCCTCAGAGAACTTTTCTTAATATGACATAAATTGCACAATAATTACAATTAGGATTAACTAACCGAATTTCTACTTCCACCACGGTCAGAAATGTTAACTTAATAGTGTCACAGCTGTCTTAAAAAAGAAGTAAAAACCACATAAAAAAGTACTCAGCAAACTTCAGCTAGCAGTGCATACCAACTAGTAAAAATGCTAATTTGTTTGCTTAAATAGCTGATTGCAGCTCAATAAATGACTATATTTTTCCACCAAAAATCAAAAATCTTTTTTTTTTTCCTTCTTACAAGAAATACAAAAAAAGTGACCCTGGAATGAAGGCAACCCTCAGGAATATTAACTTGTAAACTTGGTTTTAGTCAGAAAATTTACCTCAGGATCGTCTGAGCTAATGGATACTACAGTTTTTGAAGCTAATGTTTTGTTAGCTAGCCACTTCTATGAGTGCTTGTTTGGTTTTGAATGGTTAGTTGCAGCTGAATATGGTCAATGTATAAACAATTTGAACAAGTCAATGACTTTTGCTTAATCTTTTAGGAATAAAATGCTGAGCTACACTAAAATGTACAGGCTAGCTAGCTAGCTAGCACATAGGTGTTATGTCTCATGTATGAACAACAAAAAGGCACAGTGAGCGTGGAAACAGGAGAAACATGACAAGAATATCAACTTTTCCCTCAGATATATGGGTAAATTGCTAAGAAAAGACTCCATAGAAGTAGAATGGAACTTTTATTACATTTAGCATTGAAAACAAACTGAGCCTCTGTGGAATTAGCCATATTAGGAAACATCCACTTGACATGATAATCTGTGAACTCAGAGAGCTGTCAGAAAAAATTAAATTTCCGAAGTTACAAAGTTACACAAGAGAGCTGTTCTTATGGAATCGTCTTGTAAACACATTGGACACATTCAGTCCCTGTCTGAATGCCTCATTTTGCACATTTACCACCTTTCTATCTGACCTCAAAACTGCAGTTCTTTAGTGACTTTAGCAGGCAGCGTGGTCTGCAGAGCCATATAGAACTGCATAGATGTGATTATAGCTCGGTGGCAGCGTGCCAGATGTCGTGCTTCATTCCCCAGCTATGTGTTTAGGTACGTGTGTGTGTGTGTGTGTCCAGCCGCACTTCTGCGTTATGTGTGTTTAGACTGCCTTTCACGGAGGTGGTGAAATCCAGACACTAACCTGAAGGCACCGTGCCGTTAGCATGTGGAACTCTGCCAGCTTCTCGCTGAAGCCGCTACTACGGAAAACCCAGAGGGACAAAATTAAAAAGGATGTGTGAAGTGAAGTGACGTGGCTGGGACTTTTTATTGTTCACATTGTGGGATGTGTTCTCCTGACAGATCAGTGAAGCGAGAACTTCAAAAACTAGGCCAGTTGGGGCAAGGTCAAGGCTAGTTGGGACCTGCATGCCGCTGTCTAATTTGCATGGTTGTTATCCTCAAAAGAAACCAGTTTCAATTGAACAAGTAACGGAATCAAAGGAATCTGGCGAATTCTTCAAGTAGGACATGCCCCTGTTTACCAATCAGTGGTATCTGACATCATCAGCGTGGCTCATACTTTTTCCATTCTGGTTGAAAATTCCCTCAAGGCGCACCAATCAGGTTTTGAACAGGAACGTTTCAGTGGAGCTTTGCTTTTCATTTCACAAATTTCATTTTGTTTAAGGTATTGAAACATTCACCATGTTTGGGTGGAGTCAACCCTTAGGGTGCTTTTACACTTGTTTCTCAACTGCCAGTGCATGCTTTATGTGTAATCCTATTCAAAGTGAGTGGATTGTGCTCAGACTTGAGCACTTCCAAAAGTTTTCAGAAAAGCGCTGGGTAAAGTGAAACACCTTTTTTTTTAGTTCCCGTCCAATAAGGTCGCAAGTTGGAGCACAAGCAAGAGAGAAAAACATGGAGAACAAAGTGCTGGTGAAAAAAAATTGTCTTGTTAGTCTTAACGAGATCTTGTCTTTCAATATTCCAAATAAAAATAACTGTTTGGCTGGTTTTTGGACATTCACTGGTACGAGTGTGTGATATATACAGTCAAATTCTCTAGATTTTCTGCCTGCAAAGCTACAGCGAAGACAAACAACCTCCTCGTCACCAGGGTTAAATTAATCTTTATTTCATCTGCATTACAGAGAATAATAAATCAAATCTAGCTAGCAAGCTACTACTGGTAATCGAGTTGTCATGGATACAATATGCAGTAAAAAACAAACAAAAAAAAAACAAACAAAAGCCAAGTGTGAAAGTACGCTTAGTAGTTTTTATGACTAGCTAGCTAGCATTACCTCAGCTAGCCTTATCTTATCTAGTTCAGCTCGCTAAAATCTCTTCTCATTGCCACTGAATATTTATCTTTAATAAGTAATTTGAAGCAAATGTAATTTTGGTAGTTTAGCAAATGCTTCCTAATGAACATCAAAACAGAAGTTGCTCACACCTCATGCTGGTCAAGAAAATAATACTTACAAGTAAATGTGCCCAAGATCCACTTGTTTTTGCACTGTAAATGATTCTGAGGCTTGTGGCCAGATAGGTGTACAATAAGTATCAGACGAACTGTGAGCCATGGGCAGAGGCTAATGTCTGTGTATTCTGCGTGTGCTAAACAATGCCAAACAAGAACACACTGGCGTATTGTGTTTCTCTTGGTGTATTTGTACATGTAACTGATATAAATGAATAGGTTGAAGGCGTTACGATGGTAAAAAAAAAAAAAAGTAAAAGAAAAAAAGAAACCTAGGACTTGACTTTGGCTTGTTGACTTGAGACTTGATATATAATACATGAAACTCGCTTGATACTTCAGGCTAAAAGACTTGGACTTGCTTATACTTGCAAAATGAAGACACCTTTGCAATGAATTTTGGGGCGATTTGTGACTCACTCTTGTACTAAGAGTCTTCGTTTAAATGTATGATGAGTGAGATTGAGCTTTAATATATTCAGTGTAAAGTTCCGTGCAGTTTTATTCAGTCATTCATCTTCAGTAGCTGGTTTACCCTCGTCAGGGTCACAATGGATCGGGACTGTATCCCATGAAGTGGGAATACACCCCAGATGGGACACCCTAGGTCCATCTCAGGGCTTCAGCACATACTACTTCATAGCTAAGGGTAGTTTAGTGTAGCCAGTGTACCTATATCTTGTTTTTGGGAGGAAACCAGAGAACCTGGAAGAAACCTATGTGGATATGGGGTGTCCGTGTGGGTTTTCACCATGTTCTCCAGTTTCCTCCTACTCCCCAAAAGCATGCCAGTAGATGGATTAATGACTCGAAATTGCCCCTCAGTGTGTGTGTGTGTGTGTGTGTGTGTGTGTCTGTCCTTGTGTGTCCTGAGATGGACTGGCCTTGCTGTACATCTTACACCAGAGTTCCTGGGATATGGTCCGGAATTCACCCTGAGCACGATAAAGATGAATGAATGAATGAATGAATGAATGTGTATTTGGTTTTTTATTCGGCAAGCTCATGATACTGGGATGAACAATCTGCTGTTTTTGAATGTAACAGTGTTTAATGGACTTGTCATTCCTGCTTCCCTGAAGAGTTACTGCTGAAGAATTTTGGCAAAGCCAGAGGAATTATCTGGAATTAGACTCTACGCCCCAGCAACATGGATTGTTCCAAGAAGAAGTAGCCAAGGGAGTGGAACGTGGCGCTACGACATGGAGATGTTAGTGTGTAGAAGACCAGGGATTGCTAGCTAATGTGTAGCTGTGTAAAGATATCACCCTTTCCCTGCAAGGCCTTTTCCTTTCTACCGCACATGATCAGACCCATTAACTGTCTGCCCAGGTTTGCTATTCAGAATTAGCTTGCCGGTTTATCCACTGATGCTAATATCCACTGACGCCCCACGGTTAGTGTTAGCAACTCACTAGCCATTTGGCCAGACTCTTTTTCCATTATTGTGTCTGGAAGCGTACACCCGGGCTTGTAACTATGATACACACATATTGGATTTCTTAGCGGGAAGTGAAGGAATGCTAACCATATTATCCTGCTTAGGGGTGTTACGGGTTGCCAAGTCCTATCAGGGAGAATATGATGTGGATTTAACTTCACCGTCCCTTCACCACTCTCCTCTTAAATCAAGTCCATGTAGTGTATTTGTCTTGCATGATTGCCGGATATCAGTTTGAGTCCTATATTGCACTCTAACCACTTTCTGTCCTGCCATGAGTTATAGATTTTTTTTTGAATGCATATCTGTGGCTTTTCAGCAGCCAGGTGTGTATATATATATATATATGTGTGTGTGTGCGTGTGTGTGGGTGTGTTTACGTTCAGGATAGAGTAATTTCCTCTATTTGAAAGGCTCTCTTTCCGCTTTCCCTCTGGAATGCATCTGTCACCAAGAACCATTAGTAGATTTTTCGCACTTCGGCGCGTGTTCAAGCATATGCGCCATTAGCAGATATTTTGGGTTTCAACCAAGAAGTAATAGAGGATCCGTTTATACCAACAACCAGACCTGTGATTAGACGGTTTAATCAGTACAGTTACAGTGGACACAGTCAGATTACTGACACAAATAGACTTTAAAACTGACTTTTCAGGTGTTTCTCAGTGCACAGGACTGTGTTGTGCTGAAGAGAATGATGATCACACACATTCAGAAACAGTCTGGCAGTAACTATTTACTTTCACATTTATAGCCGCTCATCCGGCAGAGACTTTAATCCAGAGTGACTTACAGGAGAGGCAGAGTCCAGACTCAGCACAGAGCTGTTAAAGAAACTAGGAAAGATCCTGTAGTACAGTGACAGAGTTTCTACCAAATAACCTGAAACAAGTGTGTGTGTGTGTGTGTGTGTGTGAGAGAGAGTGTACTGAAATATAACACTAAGATGTGTTATATCCACACACACCCCCCCCCCCCCCCACCCCCCCCCACGCTCACTCACTCAGTCACTCACTCTCTTCTCTTTCTCTTCAGTTAATCCTTGATTACATATGAGGATAAAAATAGTGTGAATTTCTTTCTTTCTTTCTTTCACATTTGATTTTTCTGTTTGTTTCTTTCTTACTGACATTATTGTATATTATACTGATATTGTTATATATTATTCTTATATCCTTATATACGTATAATGTGTGTTATTATTGAATTTATGAATTGTGTAATGAACCTGCATTTTAGAAAGGCTATACATTTATATGAATCTCATTAACTCTCTGTAAAGCCCAGTTCCCACTCTGTTTCCAGCTCAAGCTCCTGTGGTCCAGATTCTGATGCCTTAGATCATTAAAAAAAAAAAAAAAACAGCACTAAAGAACTAAAGAAGTAGATGATACAGCCTGCATTGCACAGTGGTTAGGGTGAAACCACAGAATTGACCTTTGACCCTAAGTAATATAAGCCCTCATGTACTTTTATTTTTATGGTTTATGACAAATTCGCATGAAACAATTCAATTTAGGAAGAAATGGTTTGTGAAAGTGGCTGAAAGCTTTCTGAAGCTATGATATGCCATGACAGCGGATGACGGTGTGTGTGTGTGTGTGTGTGTGTTGTTCCAGGTGTTTCATACCCTCTCCGGCTCTTCTGCTAGCACTCTAGTTGAATTTGTCAGAGCTGTGCTTTTGTGACCGAGGCGATTTCATTTCCGACACGCAGCTTTTGGCCTTTGTCTTTTATAAATTGATGGGAGCGTTCTTCCCTACTGGGCTGTCTCTCTATTTCTCTCTCTCACTCACACACACACATACTCTTTCTTTCTTTTCATTCGTATTCTCTGACATGAAGCCAAGTAAGCTTGTGACGTGGCACCATCTTGAAGCAGCAGAGAGCTGTGGAGTACAGGCCATTCTGACTGTGTGTGTGCGTGTGTGTGTGTGTGTGCGTGCACTGTACATAAGGCTGCATAATGGATAAAATTCTTATTATTTTATCATTATTTTGCTCCATGTTGAAATTATCATTCTCACTATTATTCAGACAATTAGAAAAAATAGGTTTTGTTGCACTTTATAATTTTAAAGGTGCAATTGTTACTTGTACAAATAATATGGAAAATATATAGAACATGATTTTAAAAAAAAACAATGGATTAAGCTATGGCCTTAGCAAAAGTGTATTAAGTTGCTGAGAAAAACTGTTTGGATAACTGACTTCCGGTCTGGAATGCTTGTTTGTGTTTGGATGAGCCTCTTGTCAGTCATTTTATAGACACTATACGGGCCACCTAAGATCCGGGGGGGCGGAGCTTCATGAAAACAGGTGGAATCATTCAAATGTTGAACCCACCTAAAAAATAGAGACCTTGAAAAAAAAGACCAGTCTTACCTAAAGCACCTTTAAATGAACAAAAGAACACATCTTCACATTTTACACAGCCACATTCCAAGGCACTTATAAGTGCGACAGATCTGCACAGAACTGAGCAGATGATGATTATGGGCCTCGTTCGAGGGTCTAACAGCGGCTCACTGATAGAACCTTCAGGTCACTATCAAAGAACATTAATCACATGAGCTTAAACACATGCACAGAAAGGCTATCAATTAAGCATTAACAATCCACGATTTTACTCTATACCAGTGACAGTTTTAGAGAGTGTTTTATAACATCATCTTTTTAAACTGAGTACCAAATGTGACAGTGCACAGTGACGCCAGTGCCTCTGATTGCACAGTGGTTACTACAAGAAACCACTTGGAAATTTAAAATGTAAAACATGACAAGGAAACATCCAAATGCATGAGGGGTCTTAATTAGAGTGAACCACATAAGACAGACCAAGAGAGAGAGAGAGAGAGAGAGAGGGAGAGGGAGAGAGAGAGTTGGCTTGAGTGTAGACTTGTTTTGATGATGCTGTCTGGTTTTAAAAAAAGAAATGACATCCTTTTTAGCATGTTACTTTTAATTAAATTCACTTTTCACTCATTTGCATGACTGAATTAAAGTTGCAAGATTCATCTGTGATCTCTTAGATCTATGGAGAACTTTAATTCCAAACTAAAGTTGTGTGTAAAAGCTTTTGCAGATCAAACTGTTTGCCAGATTTACAAAAGTTTCAGTAACTCTGGCTTTCTTTTATGCTCACGTGAAAATTCAGTAAAAAAAAAAAAAAAAAGGCAACGCTACAGAGAGCTGAAAATGACAAAATGGCTGCTAACAGGTTAAAGAGCACATCGTAATTGCGGTGTGTGCTAAATTTTCCAGTAATGCAGCTCAGCCATTTCAGCGAATGAGCTAGACACCATAGACACACAATAACTCTTCCTCTTTTTATTATTATATGTTTTGCTATCTTATTGGTATGTGTGTTCTGGAAGCTTCATACCAAGTCAAATTCCTTGTGTGTGTGTGTGTGTGTGTGTGTGTGTGTGAGCGAGCATACTTGCCAATAAAAGCTCGTTCTGATTCTGATTTTAAAGGGTGCCATTACTTTTCTCTGAAATGAACAACTAGTCTTATTTATTGTAATTTGTGGATTTGTGTTTGATTGATTTCTTTCAAATCATTAATATGAAACTACAAAGTTTCACAAAAGTTTCATTAAACTCACTGTTTCAAGAGATTTGCATTAGTCAGTCTCCTTATATGTAAATTTGCTTAACTTCAGGAGCTCTTACAGAATATGAATATTTTTGACATATTCCACATTTTTTGTATAAATGCTCCTGCGAATGATATTACGAATACATTTGTTCATGTCCAGCTCGATAAATGAGGTCCAATGTGTCTATTTTATAAAGAATTTAAAGAGACACCTTATTAAGTGCTTTAATGCCACTAGTTCTTTTTTAAGTGAAATGTCAGTGATTGTTTTTAAAGTCAGTATTTGAAGTTCTCCACTCAGCACCTTCATTAGATCCAAAGCCACACCAGAATACACATCTATTGGCCAGCCAAAGGTTTCACATTTAAAGGTGCAGTTAGTGTTTTGGTGGACATTAGCTGACACTATTTTAAACAAATCCAAACAAATATAGCACCTTCATTATAAGGCTAATGCAGGACTAGCAGTCACTAGAAGTCACACCGGACTCTGTAAACAGCAGACAAAGCCATCAGTGTGGACCACCAAGATCCAACCAATCAGGACAAGGACAATCATGCTGATTGTCGATTTAGAAATCCCCTCTCTTACACTTAGCTTAAAAGGCTAGTGTGTTATTAGGGTGTGGTTTTGGAACTGAACGAAGCTGCTATTTTTATGTTTGAAATAGCACCAGCTAACTTCCAACAAAACACCAACTGCACCTTTAAACGTGAAATCTTTTGGTTAATAATTCAGACACGCAGCCTTTACTCGCTCCTTCACATATGAACACACACTCACATTCTGTTATCCAGCCTGTTCTTTCTCTAATAAAACATTTTCCAGTGTGTGTGTGTGAGTGTAAGTGTGTAAGTGAGTGAGTGTGTGTGTGTGTGTTTGTGTGTTTGTATGTGTACTCACGTGTAGCTTGCAGTAATTCACTTTTACAGTGATATAATTAAAACCCGACCACATGGTGCGACCCCGTGCGTGTGTGTGTGTGTGTGTATGTGTGTATGTTTGTTGGATTGTTATCAGTGTGATCTTTGTACTGAAAACGCCCGTTAGGTACACAAAGTGAATTCGTCTGTTTCGTGAATGGACTGCCTTGTTAGCATTTGTGAATGGATGGGAGGACTCTTGTGTGTAAGCGTGTGTGTACATGGTGAATTTTGTTTTGTCCGTCTGTGTAGGAGTGAGGGTTTTTAAATTGAAAGCAACAGTTAAAGGAACAAAATTAAACACATTGTAGCTAAAAATGAATAAAGGTCCATCTCATTCAAAATCTTTTCTGTAATAATTCCCATGATTCCCAACGCTCCATGTATGTGGTTTAAATGCTTATCGCCAAGCAAATTATTTTTAAATAAACGATTTTGTAAAATAGCAAGGAAAGTCTAAACAAATGTCATTCCAGTTTTCCGCTATGATACATTCATCAATATTTGAAAGGTGGGGCTTAGTAGGGAAAATAACCACATTGAGGCAGAAATATTACCTGTTAGCTACATTAGTCTCATAACTCCACTGCAAAACTAAAGAAGCAAACTTGAGACTCCCAACGTGTCCATTTTATTTTTTCCTTTAATAAGGAAAGTTCAGGTGCATACCTCCTCCCTTTATAAATATACTATATCAAAATATTATTTCACTATAGGAATGTTAAATAGTGTCTGACAGGATCAGAGTGCTGCAGAAGGACAAGTGTGGAGAGAAAGAAGGAAAGTAAAGAGAGAGGGATAGAGGAGGGGGTGGAGGGAGAGAGAAGGAGAGAAGGAGAAGGAAGCTGGTGCTTGATTTGCATAAAGTACGGGGCACGGTGCCCACTGGAGGAGAAGGGTTGGCACTCGGCCCTGCAGACTGGCACAGGAGGAAGAAAATAATGAAAGAAAGACCGCACGCGCAAGAGAGAGAGAGACAGTATGTATGAGTCCGGCAATCAAGAGAGAGACAGAGAATGAGAGGCTGAGAGGGGAGGGAAAGACAGAAAAGCAAGAGGGAGAAAGTGGCAAATGTGCTTCATTAGGGTATGTTTTGTTTAGATGGCAGCAGTTATTACTTCTTCAACACCAGTCGAATCCTCAGAGTCGACCGGCCGGCCATCTGATACGGCTCGTACGCATCGCTCCGTTAGCTTTCATGTACTTAATTTCATTGGCTGGGCATTGAGTCGATCAATCAATCTACCATTGATGAGTTCACTTCATTAGGCTGCATGTGGTGCCCGGCTGCTGCTTTCACCGTTACAGCGTGGATGCCAGGGTGCCTACTGAACCTCCAGTGACCGGTTCGAGGCACTAGGCCTCACTCTGTGTCTGCTTCAATAGTTCAAATTCAGTTCATTTAAAGTGAGCAAGCTTTAGTAGCCATATTGAATTTAAATACCGTAACCATGGTACAAATAAAAATATTGGTGTACAAAAAATGTCAGAAAAGTGTCTTTAGAAGAACTTTAGCAAACTTTAGAAAACTTTCCCTAGCACAGGATTTGTCAAAATGTTTGCATCCAGGCACCTCTTTAAGTATAACATAAATTCCACGGAACTCCTAGGTAAGAATTTATTTTACAAAGACACTCCAACTACTCAAATTTTAAGCTCATTAGTTAAATGTTATATTATATTTTAACTATTTATTCTTCAACTTTTTACTGTTAGGTCCAAGTTTACCTTATTTATATACTTGTTTTTGAGTTATTAAGGCTTCTTGAGTTAAATGCATTTAATTCAATTAACAAGTCGAACAGACTAATGACTATAAGAACTTAATAATAAATATAATAGCTTTGATAATGTTGAGTTGTGATTTCAAACAAAGTAATAAAACAAAAAAAAAAAACATCAAGGATGCCCTGGCTATGCTTCATGGACTTTAATTTTGAGAACCACAACCTTAAAGAGCCTAATTGTAGATAGTATGTATAAATGTATATACAGAATATATGTATGTATGTACAGTATGGATGCATGTATACCAAAAAGAACTGAATAATCATCCACTATAAATGTTAGCATTATGTGGAAGTGGTGGGAAATGATTCTTTAGCTCTTTGCTAAATCGTACGGACTGAAAGGTTCCTTCGTAAAGCCAAAACTGGTTCTTCAGTGTCATCACTTTGAAGCACCTTTTCTGTCAGCTTTTTATTCTTTATACACTGATAGCCTGTATAAAATCTTGGACAGTTAGCCTGTGTTAACAAACCAAAAGGCCAAAACATGGACTACGATGCAATGTATTGCCTAGCCTAAAAGATGTATATTGTTTTGCATTTTTAAGCATATAGTGTGCTTATTTTTCACTTTTGTAGTGTTCTATTTTTTGTACACCTATATTTACCTCAGCCTTGTGTGTAAGGTTGTAGCTAATGCAATGTGATCTCTCTCACACACACACCGTCTGAAATATTGCTTTATATTTACAGCATGGCGTCTCAGTGCTAGTATTCTCTCTAACCTCCTGGAACCGTGCTGTGATTTTTGGAACAATACGCATTTTTTTTCCCCTTGTGTGTGTCTATGTGTGTGTGTGTGTGTGTGTGTGTGTGTGTGTGTGTGTGTGTGTGTGAGAGAGAGAGAGAGAGAGAGAGAGAGAGAGACGCTGCCTCAACAACTAAAAATGGCGCCTGAAACAGTTAAAGTTTTTACAAGTGAATCAAAATAACAAATAAAGACGTCACTCATAAAATATAAAATATACACAGATAAAATATATAAGTTAATGGACAGCTGAAGCTCTACAAGCTGCCATCTGTATTTCCTTTTAAATATAGCCTAAAATATTAATTACAGGCTAAATGTGAAGGCTAACATTAACACTAATTAACCTCTAAGTGTTGTGTAAATATGATTATGCTAATCAGCACTAATGAGGTACAGTAAATGAAACAGGCTGTCATGCCCTCACCTTCAACAGGCTAATCTTTCTGCTTGTTTTTTTTTTTTTTCTTTTCATATGTATATATTTTTTATTATTAATTTATTTATCTAATCTATAATTAGCTTATAAAATGCACGTGGTATGTTCCAGGTTTGTGCAAGTAGTTTAGTTTGGGAAATTAGACCTATTTAAAATGCATTTTTGGGACAAAACAAAAATCTGTAGATGATATTGGACAGTTCCAGAAAAGCATGCTCTGATGTGAAATCATTCTATCTATCTATCTATCTATCTATCTATCTATCTATATTTATGTCTGTAGAAAAGTAATGCATCACTTTCTGAACTCTATGCATCACTGAACTGATGCATCACTTCCTAAACTCTTATATATCTGTAGGATTAAAGCAAACTGTGTGCACTAAAGTGTGTGTGCATCTGTGCTGTTTTTTTGTTTTTTTTCCCCCCTAGAGCTTTTTTTTCCTAGAGCTTTCGGTCTAGGTTATATTTGTAAGCCTACATTTTGTTCATTTTAATCGAACAGCTCCTTTAATGAGGTTAAAGAGAATAAAAGTGAAACTGATGAATGTTGTATTATTTCCTCTGAAGGATAAATATGACAGATGAACCACTTCAGACTTGTTCACGGGAGCAGGCTGTCAGTTATTTCACACGTATTAAAAATACTTAGTTATGTTTTTATTATTTGATTTTTCAGTCTCAGATATTCTCTCATAAAATAAAAACTGTGGTGAAGTGTTTATGCATTAATCTGCTGGAAATACTAGGCTCAGGAGATTATTACTGTATGAGTGTATTATGGATGTAATATGTTAATAGCTTTGTTTTTTTTTTACATAGTGTGTGAACTATCTTGCAGTTATTTCTGGCCAGTTGGTAGAAATATAAATTTAATTTGTTGTATTATTCATCACTTTTCATTTTTAAACAGCTTTATGTTTACAGTCTGAGGACTATCCTGTCTTAATTCCTGCCTTAAATTCCTGTCTTTGGATAAAATCTAATGTAGTAGGTGAATATAAATAGCCATTTACAGACATGTGGTGTTTGCAGGGCCGTTTGTGTTGATGAGGTTATGAATGTTTGAGGAAAAATACGTTTTTATTGTCATAAATATAATATTAAATAGACAACTGAGTGCGCGCGCGGTAGCAGACTTGGCCGAGCGCGTGCTGAGGAAAGGGTTCACGCTCGTGCGGGTCGGCTCGCGCTTCACTGAGCCGTTGTTCTGTTTGAATGGAGGAGTTTATATTTCTTGTCTCTAAAAGAACAAAAACAAAGAAAATATATATATTTTTCTTTCCAGTGACTCATGTAGGCCAAATAGGTGTTTCTTCTCCTTGTTGTCACTCCTCACGCAGAGGGTTTTGTGTCGCTCTGGCTGTGGTGTGTTGTGTGAGTATGACTGGTAGCCAGTTAGCTTCTGAGGTAACGGACAAAAATACAAACATACTGGCGGTGATTCAGATGTCTTTGATGTTTCCGACACAGCCCCTGCAAGGAAAGATATAAGCTTACCCAGACCTTTAGGCCTCTTTTTTTATTAGGCAGCCAATTCACTAATTTATATAAATACTTTTTTTAACTTTATTGGGTACACATATTCACACGTTTAATGTGCTCGGTTATACAGACCTTCACAAACTGACCGTTATTTTTTAAATAAATAACTAATAACGGTCAAAACGGCTGAATGGTGAAGTGCATCGTGTGGGCTGTAGATTTGAGCTTAAATACACTAACATTAATCAACATTAGTGAGCACAAACAGGTTTATAAAGAGTGATAAATATCTTCAAAATTCAAGTTAATCATTTTAATCTGCCAAAAGACCCCTTTTTTGGGGAGGAAAAACGCTCCTGGGGTCAGTATGAACCCAAAAAAAACACATTTTTAATTGAAACAAAATGCAGATGACCAACTAAATATAGACTAATGACTATATATTTTTGTGGCCCTGATTACTTTAAGCATCAGAGCTCTGAGTAGGGATGTCCATCAACTCTCTGGTCAGTTAGTGTCCATTAGTGTTCAGTGAAACCAAGAAGAAGTAAAATATTATCTAATATTATCTATCTAGGAGCAATCTGATGTTTTATGAATTACCTGATGTATTGATTTGCTTTGAATTGGAGCCTCGCAACATTACTACGTCTGACAGAACAACACTGAAGAAGTCTGGAAATGTAATATGTACTTATGTAGTTAAAATACAGAAAGAAATGATAAACACTGAGGATTTGGAAGTTTGTAGTAGTGAAAACCCGCTGCATAGTGTAGAGCCTTGTAAAAAAAAAAAAAAAAAGCAGTTTTCCTAATGGTGACCAGACAAACCTTACAACAAAGACCAAACTGACAGATGTTCCTGTTCTTGTGGGGACATTTAGTCTCCACCAAAATCTAAAAACATGCCCACACACACACAGGGAGCCGTCCATACCGACTCTCTTTATAATTTCCGCATTGCATTTAGTCTCTCTAAAGAGGCCACTGTAGCGGTGCTCTGTAGTGTAGTGGAGATAACGTGGGCTTTTGTGTTTGAATGTAAGAGATACACTTGAGCTCTGTGATTAAACACAACGACTAATATACTCTGTACATTATAGAGTATATTCATATACTCTGTAATGAATATACTCTGATGATACAGCAAATATATCATATACTTGAAGACTTTTCCAAAACGCACAATGTGGATCAGGATTTAAAAGTAGCTAAGAAGCACTGCGGTGTGTAACACTGTACTCTATACAGGTCATTATGTTACACTATTAGGCTTAGGATTTATTGTTGCACTTAGTGTAATATAATTATTTATGCTATATGACATAAACACATACTTTTAAGTTTATTTTATTTATTAAGATTTATTTAGATTGACTTTTAAAATCCTTCTCTGCTATAACAGTCCTGACAGAAAAGTGTATTGTGTCTCATCACAATATCGATACTGACCAACCTGATCTTATCATTTTTTTTCCCCAGAACTATTTTTTTAGGTACAATTTAAGTCATGTGAACTGTTCTGAAAAGTAATGTTGATATTGTCATATACAAATACATTATTATTATTAATAATAATAATAATAATAATAATTGCACACACTCTCCATGCCTCTTAGCTCTTCCAGTTGACGAAATGGAGCAAACTTAAACATGGCCACACTAAAACTGCCTTTTTATTTCATTACACTGAAAATGAATTAGTGTTGAATTAGCTGATAGTAACTGATATTAGAAATATAATCAAATGAGTTCAACAGTAATATAACTTTCTGATGATTCGGATGGTCCAACATGTTTTTACTCTTGTTTTTGGATCTTTTTTTTTTTTTTTAACTCCAGGATGCGATACGGCGGCACCCTGAGACCACAGCATATGCTGCTTAAACTCGCCGTGGGGGGTTTAGCTCAGATTTAGATTAGATCTCCCAATTTGAGTCTTCTGATCGCAATTTGTGCGGTTCTGTAAAGCGGATTATCAGGTCACTGATGATCAAGATTTGTACTTTCTGTACTCAGGTGGTCACCATGACAAAAAAAAAAAAGACCATTGGAATTTTTGTGGCTAGATCTTTAAAAAAATTAAAAACTAAACCAAAATGAGTACAATGAAAAGCTAGATCTTGAGAAAGCATTTCCATAGCTTAGTGTTAACGTCGCATTATCTACAAGACTTCGTCGTAAGCTACTCTTAACTGTAACTTGTTTTGTATTTCTAGTTATTCGACCTTAAGCGTTAGGACCTTAGTATTTGGGCCTTAAGCACTACTTTTCTGTGACATATGAAACAAAAACCTACCTGCACTATATTTTTGTGCACATTAATTTTGTACTGATTAGTCCGATAAATACCGTATCCATCATCCAGACCCGTGGGTCTGTATTTGTTGTGTGTGGAGTGAGTGTGAACGTGGTGGTGTTGGTGAGGAGTATTTGTCTGTGTGTCTCCCTGCTCCTTTGTTTGTGTGGTGGGTCTGAAGGCAGCTGCTGGTTTGGAGGGTCTGTAGGGATTTCAGCCCTGTGTGTTCACACACTGTTCCCATGCCAAGGCTTGCACAGAGAGAGAGAGAGAGAGAGAGAGAGAATGGAGGGGGATTGAGGAAGGGATGGAGAAAGGGAGCGATATGGAGATGGATGAACTGGTTAGAGAGAAGACGACTGGGATAGAAGGATAAGAAAGAGGAGTTGGCGAGTTTTGGGAGAGCGATGATGATGATGATGGTGATGATGATGGAAAGTGTGTTCAGTGACGGATATGGACATAAGGAACAAGAGGGCGGGGTTAGAATACAGCCAAGGCGTCCGATTGGTCGGTGTGAAATTAATGATCTCTGGATTCGGAACTTGTTAATTTGGCAAAAGTGAAAAGCCGTCCCACTGACTGATTCGCATACTACGCTCTCTTCCCTCTCTCTGTCGCTTTCCCTCTCTCTCTCACTCCATCTCTCTCTCCCTCTCTCCCCCTCTCTCCCACCCATTCAGGCCTCGAAGCGTGCGTATTGGTTGAGCATATTGGGAGACTCTGTGCCAAATAGGTGGGTTCAGCCCGGTGCTGGCACACTTTTGGGGCGATGGTTAGGAAAAGAACGTAGGGAGAGAGAGAGCGAGTCGGAGAGGAAAAAAAAAGGGAGAAAGGGAAGCATCGGTCGGGTTTGCCAGCGCTCTCTCGCACGCTCTTCCAACAGCGATTCGGTCCTCTGTTGTGTTTTTTTTCCTGCTCTTCATTCGCTTTCTCGCTACCCCCCCCCTCCTTGCTTGCTGTCGTCCCCTCTTTCCACTCTCTCTCTCTCTTTCTCTCGCTCTCTCTCTTTCAATATCCTCGATTGCAGAGCATACAGATCTGAACAGACGTCACTTGCCACTTTGCCAAACGATTTTTCTTATCTAACACTTTTTTTTGGTGATTATATTCATCATTCCATTTTTTTTTGCGCACAGTCTTTTCTGTGTCTGAGCTAGCAACATATAAAAAATTTTTCTCAACTTTTTTTTTTTTCATGCTTTCCTTTTGCAGTTTGGCATATTAAAATTTTTGGCTCCTACCTTCCTCTAACACATTCACTCGAGGCAAATTTAGCTTGGCATTTTTTTTCTCGACTCCCTTTTTCTCTGTTAGTGTAATTTTTAGGAAAATTACATTTATTTCTCTGGGTAGCCAGAATTAGGACATGCGCTATTGACTAAAGCAAGGAGAGGACCTGCTCTGCTTTTTTGTTTGTTTGTTTGTTTGTTTGTTTATGCTGAAGTTTATGATGAAAGTGCAAAATGGTAACTACCAATGTTTTCTGCTATTTTTGTGTTGCATGCGTTTGTTTGGTGATTGTGCGGTGTTGTGATTATAGTGTGTTGCATGTAAAAAAAAAAAAGTACAAGATCAGTAAAAAAAAAAGTACAAGATCAGTATTGATTAAGTGATTTTTGATTTGCAACATCAGAGATTGATACGGATTTCAGAGAAAACGCTAGATAGTAAAGAACATTACATTATTAAGTTCATTTGTGAGATAAATTGAAATTTACAAATTAAGAAACCTTAAAAAATAAAGAAAATTCTAGAAATTGACTGAACATGGTACGAGAATAAAATGCAGAATTAAAATTAAGCTCTCATATAGTGAAGCATGACTGGTTAAAATTATTTTTTTTGCTAATAGCAAATCTTTCAGATTATTTTTTTGTGCTTTGATACAATCCGAGCTTAAATACCTGCCATTTTGTTATCTACAAATCATGTATATTTTATCTTTTAAAAATATGCATGTTATTAAGGACAGAGGGTTCTGTTCTTCTAAAAACTTTTTAAAATTAAAATTTCCTTTGTTTAAAATTTCAGAGTGCATTTATTCAGAGTGTTCAGATAATATAGAATATTCTTCAGTGTTTTTGAGATCAGAATGACCCGAGTAAGTGTTCATGCTGTTAATGTGTGTGTATGTGTGTGTATGTGTGTGTGTGTATGTGTGTATGTGTGTGTGTGTGTTGCTTAGCACAGCGTTTCTCACGCACACGGGCTCGCGTCTCTTTTACAGACTGTTCATCCAAGCCGCGCTCTCTTTCTCTCTTTCTCTCTCTCTTTCTCTCCTTCGTCTTCCATGCAGCACAATGTTAATTCCATCTCCCCTTCTCTCGTTCTGTTCCCTTCTCCCCCTCTTCCCTACTCCTCCTCCATCCAGGATGAGTTCCACCCGTTCATCGAGGCGCTCCTGCCGCACGTGCGCGCCTTCTCCTACACCTGGTTCAACCTGCAGGCGCGCAAGCGCAAGTACTTCAAGAAGCACGAGAAGCGCATGTCCAAGGACGAGGAGCGCGCCGTGAAGGACGAGCTGCTGGGTGAGAAGCCCGAGATCAAGCAGAAGTGGGCATCACGCCTCCTTGCCAAGCTGCGCAAGGACATCCGGCCCGAGTTCCGCGAAGACTTCGTGCTCAGTGTGACGGGCAAGAAGCCGCCATGCTGTGTGCTCTCCAACCCGGACCAGAAAGGCAAGATGAGGCGCATCGACTGCCTCAGGCAGGCCGACAAGGTGTGGAGGCTCGACCTGGTCATGGTGATCCTGTTTAAAGGCAGCCCGCTGGAGAGCACAGACGGAGAGCGGCTCGTCAAATCGCCACAGTGCTCCAACCACAGCCTGTGCGTGCAGCCGCACCACATCGGCGTCTCGGTCAAAGAGCTCGACCTCTACCTGGCCTACTTCGTCCACTCGCCAGGTCAGTGCAGGACACAACAACGCACAACACACAACCACTGAGGAGAAGGTTTTCATTCTCTTGCTCTCTCCATGATTCTTCTACATCTACACACACCACACACATACATAAACTACAGGCCAAAAGTATGACACCATGACTATCTGTGTCTATTTTATTAGTGAACATCTAGTTTAACCAAAATAATTTCCAAAGTGGTACTGTTGCTCTGATATATTAGATAGGAAAAGTCATCACACGCAATTTGTTGAATTGTAAATGTTTTTTTTTTTTTTTTTTAAAAGCATTTAGATTTTCTGGAGCTATTACACAACAAATTGAGGCATCGACAAAACCAAACACAGACAACAGGCTGATTATCAGTTATACAACATATTGAAATATCAGCGTCGTTATATTTTCATATTTTGCCAATTCTTTAAACACATGTTTAGGAATTACATTTAATAATTGGCCGGGAATTTAGCGTTGTCATGTCTCTTATGTCTTTCTCTGTCTAGTATTTTATTTATTTATGGTTATTCTAAATAAAACAGTTATTTAGTTAGAGAAAAAAGATGCACTCATAAAAATACCCTAATTTAACACAGCTGATCCCATTTACATTCACAAACTTTCTATTGCATCTTTATCTTAATATGAGAACCGGAGTGTATAATGTATGATAAACTTTATATTTTAAAGGTAAAAAGAAAAAAAAAACAAAACAAAAAATCAAGAATAAATTAGTTGAACACTATCCATTATGTTAAAATGTAAAAAAGTTATTAGGATTATTATTGCTTTTAAACTTTTGGCCTGTTTATATTTCAGAAATATTTTATAGACTTTACAACACACACCTCCAAAACATGCAAAACACGCACCTTTCAACATCGCAATGACTGTAATTAGGGAAATGATATACCCGAGAGCTTGCTTTCATCTCTCATTTTAAAGGAACGCAACGTGTAAAAATACATAAATGCTAAATAAACGTTAAAAACGTAAGGAATTGTGACGTGAGCATCGGGCCGAGTTTTACTGCAGCTTCATTATTAGAGCAGTTCTCTTCTGACCTCATACAGTCGAGTTTGTCAATGAGGTTTTAAAAGGATGCAGTGTGTGTGTGTGTGTATGTGTGTGTGTGTGTGCGTGTGTGTGTGTGTGTAAGAGAGAGAGAGAGAGCATTCTGTTGTAATTGGCTTAATACCGCTATGTTGTGTGTAGTAAGTGGCCGGTCTCCCAGTCACAGCCCGCTGTCTCATTGGCAGTGTATTTTAGAGCTCTCTCTCTCTCTGTGTGTGTGTGTGTGTGTGTGTGTGTGTGTGTGTGTGCACTGGTGTGGTGTGCTCTCAATTATTCACTGCCAAATATCACTGCTCATGTTCACCACCATGGATACAGTGTCGTGTTTTTTTTTTTGTGTGTGCGTGTTTGCGTGTGTATATATATATATATTTTTTTTTAATCATCTTTTATATCACAATTGACAGACGTTTATTTGAGGTGTTCATTCGTAATGGGGACCATTCCTGCGTCTGATCGTAGATCTCATTATAACATATAAATAAATTAAAAGATTATAAATGAATTGTAAAATAGTTATAAATTAAAAGTAGTCCGAGATCTTTTTTTTTTCCTTCATCTCTATCACACAACAATGGAAGCACAATAGTCATGTTACAATAATGAATATACGACGTACATCGTGATATTGTATACTATAATAGTCATTTTTAAAAGTATCGTCTGTACAGTCTATACAGGAGTGAGCGATATATGATTTTTATATTCTTCCATGATACACTGTACACATCGCAGTATTTATTTTTGTGCAGGTTAAGTTCAGAGCAACTCGCTAAACCTTGAAGAGCAAATTTCAGAAAAATGCATCATGACAGTTTATCATAAGCATTACATAATGGCTCTGTCTCATTTCACATATTTTGTGCAACAAGCCTAAACACTTATTGTCTTCATTTGGAAATAAGCCAAAGAAATGAGCACCAATGTCCATCGTGGAAGACACACTCATCCTTTGGCCTCTAAGGTATTACTTTTTTAAAGTGGGTCATTTGTTTAAGGTTTAAGGTTTTTAAGAAATTTTTATTGAATAGAAAAAAACAAGTAACGCTCTCCCAAACTGAGCAGATGATAACGAGCTAAAAATCTAGACATGGCACGATAGCGCTTTTTCGTTTCCAGTACTGACACTGATACTGAAACATTGACTATCAGCCGATATCAATCCCATCTTTTATTTTTTTCTTTAAAAACCGCTAAGCTTTAAAATTATTTTTTTTAAACTGAAGCACTAGAGGAAAAAACACACAGCAAAAAAAAAAAAAAAAAAAACACCACAGGTTGTTTTATTTTCACAGAAGTTTTTCACAGAAAAATGACTTACATTGCAAATATATTAAATATAATAAAGTACAAGGGAGAGTCACCTTAAAACTGAAACTTTCTAGAACAATCCAGATATTTTTTTTTTCTTTGAACAAAATGGAGATTATGTATTTTTAAAAAATGATAACAATTAACAATGCAAAAAAATAATTAAAGTTTCCATTTGACTTGCTATTGTATAAATATATTAAAATTAGTCCGAATAAAAAAAAATACAATCAGCTCACGTTATATGTAAACATTTTTAATTGTTAGAAAAAATGTTTTCCAAATTCAATTCCAATCTTTTTTATTTGTTACAGGATCTGATCAAATTCATTCTTTTATTTTTCTCCAATATGTGATGCACATTTATATTGCTGGTATCATGCTGCTCGATACAGCTCCATACTGCTCCATACTGCTCAATACTGCTCAATACTGCTCCATACTGCTCCATACTGCTCAATACAGCTCCATACTGCTCAATACTGCTCCATACAGCTCAATACAGCTCCATACTGCTCAATACAGCTCCATACTGCTCCATACTGCTCAATACTGCTCAATACTGCTCAATACTGCTCCATACTGCTCGATACTGCTCGATACAGCTCCATACTGCTCCATACTGCTCCATACAGCTCCATACAGCTCAATACTGCTCAATACTGCTCCATACAGCTCGATACTGCTCAATACTGCTCCATACTGCTCCATACAGCTCCATACTGCTCCATACTGCTCCATACTGCTCCATACTGCTCAATACTGCTCAATACTGCTCCATACAGCTCCATACTGCTCCATACTGCTCCATACTGCTCAATACTGCTCCATACAGCTCAATACTGCTCAATACTGCTCGATACAGCTAGATACTGCTTGAAACAGCTCCATACAGCTCCATACAGCTCCATACAACTCCATGCTGCTCCATATTGCTCGATACAGCTCCACCTACTCCATACAGCTTGATACAGCTCCATACCGCTCGATACTTGTCGATACTGCTCAATACTGCTCCATACTACTCAATACAGCTTGATACAGCTCCATACTGCTCCATGCCGCTTGACACAGCTCCATACAGCTCCACACTGCTCCATACCGCTCGATACTTGTCGATACTGCTCAATACAACTTGATACAGCTTGATACAGCTCGATACAGCTCGATACTGCTCAATACTGCTCCATACAGCTCCATACAGCTCGATACTGCTCAGTACTGCTCAATACAGCTCGATACTGCTCCATACTACTCAATACAGCTCCGTACCGCTCCATACTACTCAATACAGCTCGATACAGCTCGATACTGCTCAATACTGCTCCATACAGCGCCATACAGCTCGATACTGCTCAATACTGCTCCATACAGCTCCATACAGCTCGATACTGCTCAGTACTGCTCAATACAGCTCGATACTGCTCCATACTACTCAATACAGCTCCGTACCGCTCCATACTACTCAATACAGCTCGATACAGCTCGATACTGCTCAATACTGCTCCATACAGCGCCATACAGCTCGATACTGCTCAATACTGCTCCATACAGCTCCATACAGCTCGATACTGCTCAATACTGCTCCATACAGCTCCATACTGCTCAATACTGCTCCATACTGCTCCATACTGCTCCATACAGCTCCATACTGCTCAATACTTCTCAATACTGCTCAATACAGCTCCATACTGCTCAATACTGCTCAATACAGCTCGATACTGCTCCATACAGCTCCATACAGCTCAATACTGCTCCGTACCGCTCCATACTACTCAATACTACTCAATACAGCTTGATACAGCTCGATACAGCTCCATACAGCTCGATGCAGATTTTACAGGCTGTACAGAGTTGGGTTTATTATTCTTTCCTCAAAAACAGGATAATATTGTAAGAGTTACAGCTGTGAGGTCGTTATTGTGTTAGAAATATTAAATAGTCTCGTGTGTAAAACACAATAAACTCGAGGCTGACCTCAGTGTTGTAAAGGATTATCTCTGCTACTGGATTTCATTTAACATTTACCAGCATGTCTGCCATTTTCTCTCTCTCTCTCTCTCTCTCTCTCTCTCTCTCACACACACACACACACACACACACACACACACACACACACACACACATACCATGTTTGTGCCCGGCAGGGCTGGCCAGTGCGCTGCCCGTTCACAATGTTAGCCCTTGCGGCGCTCTGTTATCTTATCGCTGCTAATCCAGTGTGTCCCCGCTGCTTTTATCGGCCTCCAAATAGCCGCGGCCGAGCCCGGCACCCCGCGGGAAGCCATGCGGGAATCCAGAACCGCCGCTAGCACGCCGTGCCAACACACCTCCCCAACTCACACACACACACACACACACACACACACACACACACACACACACACACACACTTGCAGGCTGTATTTCTAGGCCTAGGTCTTCTGTATACATCTGTGTGGATGTGATTATTTAGGGTGTTTTTATATAATAGAGACCCGATGAATAATTTTATTTGTTTGTTAATGTTTGCCCTCTGAGGAGCCAAACTCAAATTTTATGTTTCTTTTTTTATGCGGTTTTGTTTAATCCACGTGGTTCGTTTATTCAGTGATTCGTGCTGCATGTGTGTCTGAATGTTGTGGAAAAAAG
The DNA here is from genome assembly GCF_027358585.1 of Pangasianodon hypophthalmus. Lineage (NCBI taxonomy): Eukaryota > Metazoa > Chordata > Actinopteri > Siluriformes > Pangasiidae > Pangasianodon > Pangasianodon hypophthalmus. The sequence goes on along the minus strand of NC_069735.1, from coordinate 14,343,438 downwards.
AAAACAGCGGTGGGTTTATTTTTTTTGTCCTCCGTCTGTGTATTTTTTGCGGAGCAAGTTGGTTACTTTTATTTGTTTTTCTGGCTCCGCTCTTTGTCCTTTTGATTATTGCTTTTGTAAACATTTTGTTTAGAGTCGCTAAACGCTGCCTTCATTGTCAGACTCGCGTAGTGAGCGCTCCTTTTGTGTGCCAGAGAGAGAGAGAGAGCGAGAGAGAGAGAGAGAGAGAGAGAGAGAGAGAGCGACAGGGAGCTGTGAGTACAATAGTTCTGATTGGCACAACCTCAGGGCCATTGGTGTGGGAAGATGCTTCTTACTCGTGTGTGTGTGTGTTGCGTCTTGCCATGAACAAACAGGCTCAGCCATGTTCCTCACTTTAATACCACACTCTTCTTTCCCAGCACAAACACAAACAAAGCCGTTAATGTAAGAGCGCTTGCAACATGATGTTAAAGATAAATGTAAGAGTGTGTGTGTGTGTGTGTGTGTGTGTATGTGTGTGTGTGTGTGTGGGTAGAGTGAGGGGGCATGTGTATGGTGTGGACCGACCGCTGATAGCGAGTGTGGCCGTTATTATCATTTTAGCTAATTATAAAAATACATTTAACTTTAGCTTTATTAGTTATTGTATCAGTACGTCTGCACGATAATGACTAAAACTATTGTCATGATTCTTTTTCCTCATCGTACTCATTCAGCCAGTATAGGAAAAAAAAAAGTATTTGCACGGCATGTTTCTACGACCTTAAATCAAGAAATCAGAAGTCAAAATTCATCACACTGAAAGGAGCATATGCAAATTCCTGACGTTTCCTTCAGCATCAATTTCATCATCATCATCATCATCATCATCATCATCTACCTGCATGATCAAACTAACGTCTCGTCAGAGTGTGTGTCACTTTGTCTGATTTGCAGTTAAATATCCATATCAATATTATCAATAAGTATAGAAAATATAGTAAGTAGTAGGATAGTAACCATAAACCAGTGTGTGATCTGTAACTGTGAATCCGGACAAAAGCAAACATCTTTACCAGCTCATTAGTCCTTCAGTTCAGTAAACAGGTTCGTTTGCATACAAGTGGCACCATGAAGCGCTTGAGCAGGCAGGATCGTTAAAGAGATCATGCCAGTTTTTTTGAGGTTATTACTAGCCATAGCTCCGATATCTGATATCCGATCCACCATTTTTTGCTGGTATCGGCCCGATACTGACACTGAGCATCAGATCTTCTGGTTATTCCTAGAGACGGCACTGATCCGATACCCAGGATTATTAAAAAAAAATGTATTTATTTGATTCCACTCCTGTAACAAACGGAAAAGATTTGGAACTAGAAAAAATTAGACATGTTTTTTTTGTTAGGATTGCTTCTTATTATATTTATACTGTACTTGCAGTGTGATTGATTTTTGTGTGAAAGCTGCAGTTTTGTCTAAGTTGTGTTTGTAGCTTTTTTCTTTAGTTAAAAAAGATCATTTTAAAGCTTAGTAATTTATAAGGAATAAAATGTTTTGGATGGGTATCGATATTCAAGGTTTCAGAAAAAATGGTATTGTGGCGTTTCTAGTTATAACACAATTTCATATCAACACTAAAACACGCCATTTTGGTAGTCAGGCTTTTAATCTATATAATCTATATAATCATAAATCAGAATTCAGTTAAATCTGACCTGATCGAGGTATAAAACATTTCAGTTTCCTACCTGATAATAACCTTAAACAGCTTTATTAAAAACAGAGCAGCTTCCATTACTGTCTTTTTTATTTTCAGCAACCTTGGAGGAAAACACGTCTAACTCAGCTTCACTGAGATTTATTTTCCCCCTTTCCATTTATGCGATTTAGTATAGCCTGCTGAATGCTTTCCCTTGCATAAAAGAAACACTTTGCTTAAATTAGGGTGTGTTTAGTGTAAATGAGATGTATATGAGTGTAAATCGGGGCGTGTTATATGTATATGATGTAAATAAAAGACGTATATAAGGGACAGGAGCTTTGGGAGCTACTTCCACACATTTCATCATTTATGTTCATATCACTGTTTGTCTTTGCGTCGTAAGTTTCACCAATCTGATCAGCGCTCAAATCTTACCTGGTTTCTACACAACTTAAGCTCATGTTCCTTAGTGGCACTAACTAAAATAATCTTTTAAATGCCAAATATAAACACAGTTGGACAATAAATAAGTGTATAGTAAGTAAATAATAGACAAACGGGCAACTACAAGCTATCGTAGGTCTCGTGATGAGAGTTTTGAGGAAAACATAGCGAATGTGGAGTTTAGAATTGAATCAGAGTCAGTAAAAACTTTATCTGAGCGCACTAATATCGCAATCGTGTTTAATCGAGGAAGCTACATATCATGATTGCAAGTTATTACTGTAAAACATGGGCTTAAAATAGGTTCTATACGTTAACCAAATCAAAATCTTGAATATATTTATTTAAATAGCTCTTCTTTTCATTTATAAATAAATTATAAACATTTATAAATGTTTACTGACTCGTCATAGAAGCGTTTACTTAGTTTTAAACTGAAAAATAAGTTACTAAAGCAAACGTTTGGATATTTGGATAGGTGCACTTTTTTATGACTAACGATGCTGCGTTATTAGAGTTCAGTATTTCGTGTTCAATGTGCTGCAGAGGAAATTTGAAGTCACACTGTTTAGGAGGTGTGAAATGTGTGGCTTCGGCCATTTTAGGTTTTTCCTCCGCCTCTCAGAGACCGTCCCGAACCATGCCAAAACTGGAATTTGGAACAAAAATGAAGCCCGGAGGGAGAGAGAGAAGAAAAAAAGGAAGAGAGCTAATAAAAGAGTGCAAAAGAAAAATAACAACGTACAGAAAAATTTTCCTTAGAATTGAAATTTTTACGTATGGAGCATTATTGCTGCCGAAGTAAGTTGATTTGTGGTGTCAGAAAAGACAACATATGTGTGTCTGTGTGTGTGTGTGTCTGTGTGTGTGTGTATGTGTGTGTGCATTACACACTGATGTGTAAAAAAAAAGAATAAGACAGATGACAGAGTATTGAAGCTTTGTTAGTCACTCTGCGCTAGACACGGCGAGATAGGTCTAGCGCAGAGTGACAGGACAGATCTCTCTCTCTCTCACACACACACACACACACACACACACACCCGCACACACACCCGCACACACAGAATTACATCATGCCGCAGTTTAAATTTTATTTCAGCACCTCATTGTAGGCAGATCAGGGCTCTCACAAGATTAATGAAAAAATAATGTCCAGCTTTCAGAAAAGAGACAGACAGAGAAAAGCAAAACAAATCTCTAAATCTTTTCTAAATCTCACTTCTTTGGCTGCGCAGCAAGTTTGGAGTCAGAGTGCTGTGTCCTGCTGGGGTTCAGACCAACACACACACACACACACACACACACACACACAGCGTACAAAATTTCATACACGCACATACAGACCCATGTTCGGTTTAAAGAACACACAGTGAAATTATAGGAGAGTTGGGAGTGACACACACACACACACACACACACACACACACACATACACAGGCCAAGTCAGACTGTAAGAGGGAAGCCATGAATAGCTCGACTAAATGTTTATGGTCAGATCTTTGTTATCAGCTGTGTCTGATTTTCTTCTCAGGAGGAAAAATCCACAATGGGAAAGTCCATCACTCTAACACACACACATCTACATTTCTTCATCAACCACAAACAGATCTCTAACCTACACAGCATTGTATTAAACATTTCACACACACACACACACACAGAGAGAGAGAGAGAGAGAGAGAGAGAGAGAGAGAGCAGATTATAAACATGAACAACTCTATATGAGCTTTATATTCATTTCCATACCAGGATATTAGAGAGAGTTTGGCTTCTACCTCCTGCCATTATGTACAGCGCCACATTTCTTTCTTTCTTTCTTTCTTTCTTTCTTTCTCTTTCTTCCCTTGCTATTTTGTTTCTTTCATTCATTACACATTTCTAATTTCTTTCTTTCTGTCATTCTTTTCTTTCCTTTACAGTATATATAACAGTGTGTGTATGTGTACTTATTCACACTGACAGCAATGCTGTTATAAATAATCATACATTTGTCTATTGTTAATAAATACATTTGTAATAAATGTATTGTTTTTCTTTATATTTAAAAAGTTACTTTTTTTAAATGAACACTGGAAAAAAACTGTATTTTTTTTTTTACAGTTTTATGTACAGATTAACACAAAACAGTCACACAAGCACAAACGGTTTTTCTATGTGATTATTAATGTATTGGTAGATTTTGCTATTTCAGGATTACAGTATGTTAATGAAGACAGCTATAGCATGAGATAAAAGAGACAGAGAGACACACAGAGAGACAGACCGAGAGAGAGAGAGAGAGAGAGAGAGAGACGAGTACAGCCCAGTCTGCCGTTTTTTTGGCACCGGTCTCAGTGAGCTGTGTGTAGAAGGTGCCAGAAGCTCATCTCTGCCAACCTCTCTCCCTCTGATCCTTTCTTTCTCTCTCTCTCCCTCTTTCTCTCTCTCTCTCTCTCTCTCTCCCCTCTCTCTCTCTCTTTTCACCCGTTCTCTCCCTGCGTCTCAGAGCACTCGATCCCGGCCTTAACCCCCTCTGCCTCTGCCTCCACGCAGCTTTCCAGCACAGCGATTAACGCTTTTTTTGACAATTAAACAAAAAAGACACAAGTGTAGCAAAATCTCAGTGTAACAATGAAAACATTTTCAGTATCTGTCACTTTCACACTACCTGCATCTGTGTCCCGGTATTCATTCTGTTAAATGTCGGTGTATTTTATGAAAGCCAGAAATATATAATCTTTCTGTACACAGCTTGGTGCTGCTCCATTTAATTCCTTTCATGTTCCATTTCAGTGTTATGTAAGTTAAAGCTGCTGCGTTAAAAACTCGTATCCTATCATTAGGGCCAACAGCTCTCAAGACATTATGCAAAATAACAGTTCATTTCCTCACTCTTTTATTGCTCCTGCTAGAGAGGACAGTTAAATCGTTGTCTTGTCTTAGGACAATCATCTGCTTCTAAGAGAGTCTTTTCAAATTGGTGTGTCATGTCTCTAAGCACTGTGCAGTTTATTGTTCATCCTCATTCCTCACGCACCCAAATCAACCGTTAAATGCTTCTTAATTAGCTGGTGCCTTAAATCAAAGGTCTTAAAGCTGGGATTTATAACATTTAAAAGTAAGAATTTCAAAAATGTTGCTTGATGCTCTGTGAGTGATAGGAAGGTTGTGAGTTCAAATCCCAGAGCTGCCGAAGAAACAAGAGCCTTAAAGCCAGATACAGCCACGTCTTGCTGCTGCGCTCCCTCCAATTCAATTCTGACCCAGTTTACACTGACCTTTTCTAAGCAAAGTCCAATAAAACGAGCCCACACAAGTGATGCGTGTTTTCTGCCACTTCTCTAAAGGACGACCAAAGCCAAAACCTTCTTCGTTTGAGATTTAGATACATGAAAGAGCAGAATGTGCTAGCCTTCAACCTCACAGTGAAACTCAAAAGCCTGACTCTCAACACTCAGATTGGATTTTGACTCACTCAACATGAGTGGACGTAAATTAAAAAAAAATGGATTGTTGAAAGAGGCAAAATTAGTGCTTTGTCTCCGCACACAATTTAAGAGCAGTGAGCTGGCATCTCTGGTGGAATGTGTCAAAACGGTAGCAGCATTTTCTGAAGAGACAGAATCCCAGAGGCTCCGGACTGACTCGCATTTTTTATGAAGCAAAAGTTTGGACATGGCCTTAAGACGATGAAGAGGAGGAAGAGGAAATGAACAAAGGATGAGACTGGAATGGAAAGGACAAGAAGTAGGCAGGCTTGTGATGTAGGTTGTTTATGACAGCATAAACATCAAAACTCACATTGAATCTGACACTTTTCTCACAGGTGCAGTGTTGTTCTTGCTTATGGCTACTCTGTGGTGTTAAATCCTTTATGATTTATGTTTTTGTATGTTGGCTGACGTCAGTTGTTAATTAATATGACAGAAATGAAGATCTTACCCAATAGAAAAGCATTCGCTGTAACCATATCCATGGCCGGAAGTCAAGGAGGAAAATTTTTTTTTAGGTCTCTCTGGGAGGGAGGGACATACTCTCTCTCCCCTGTCAATCACAGCGATACTAGCCAACTGCAGGCATCAGAGGAAGCATGTGTTCACCTTCACCATCCCTGGTTAGTAGTTGCCCTGTGATAGGGAGGCGCTAGCTGGTGGGTGGGACCAAATTGTGAAAGATTCACCTGTGAAACTTTCACACAACTAGCCACAAGGCGCCACAAGGTGCAAGCTGAAACAATGAAACTATTTTACTGCTACACAAAGCAATTGAAGAGTAAATCAAATGCTGGTTCAAGCGTCTGTTCAAACATCTGTCATGTTACAGTTAGCTCAACTAGTGACACACCTTTATCCTTTTTTGTTGTTTTGTTCAGGAGTGTGACATGTTCAGACGTCAACCCAGCAAATCTTGGGTTTCTAAGCTAATAGAAAAGAGGGAAGGCAAGAGAGTAAATACATCACACATTTTTGCTACACAGGCTCCTAAACCCAAAACCAAATGAATGTGTGTAAATAAGTGTGGCTCAGAATTTAACAGGAAGAGCATCTCTTCTCTCTCGACCCCCATGTGGCTCGTCGCTGTGTGGAGGAGAGGAAAGCTTGCTGTTTGTTTACACACAGGACAGGATGATAGAGTGAGAGAAAGAGAAAGCAGGGTAGTGTAACGGTGTGTCAGGGTTCGTCTATCTGCGTTCATGTCTATGCGTGTTTCTAGAGATGATTGTCATGTGATAAGCTCCTCATGGATAAACTGTGTGTGTGTGTGTGTGTGTGTGTGAATGGTGGCATGTACATATATGTGCATGCATGTGTGAAGATCAGTGTCGTCTGGCACCTGACACTCCGTCTGGTGTCCGGGTCTCGGCCTCTGGTTGCCATGACAGCACAGGATGGCATTCTGCGGTGACCGATGCTGAGGTCCAGACGATAGTGCCAGCTTTACCATGGAGTGTGTGTGTGTGTGTGTGTGTATGTGTGTGTTTGTGTGTTGCGTACACACCAGGTTGCCAGTAAGACTTGGGTGCCAACTAGCTGCTAATGCCTCCAGTCGCACCTTCGCTTGGTGTAAAGTCAGTCAACGGTTTGCACGAAGGACGGATGAATGAACTTCAGGGTTTTTTTTTTTATTATCTCTCTTGCTTTAAATTTAAGACTTCATTCATTTATAATTTCAGCATTTTTAATTTTAATAGCTGTTATTTATTCCTGTTTGAATGTAACTGAGACTAATTTTGATCTTCTGTAAAGAAGTCATGTTTTATCCTTAGAAAACTCCCAGAAGTTTATTTTAAACTTTTTACTTGTGTAGTAATAAGTTGACACACTTGCTATCCATCCTGCGCCCTTTCCAAAGAAAAAAAAAAAAAACAAGCAAACTCTTAGCGGCCCCGCCCCCCCTCCCCACACACAAGCCATTCCTCATCGGCGATTGGCTTTGATTTCGACTGGTGCCATGGCAACCGTGTGTCCCAGTAAACCTTGCTTGGGCAAAATCCAAGGTGCGACGAGGGCAGTGTCGGTCGGCATGGAGACACCGCCCGTCTGGTGACATGGCCGCCGTGCTTGGGAGAGGTGTTGGGAAGAGCAGGGTCCCGAATACCACATGATATGGAGCAAAAAGAGGGATGGAGAGACTGTATATAGAGGCAGGTTGCGTTGATCTATGCAGCATGGCTCAGCGCCCAGATTCAACTCCTACATGGACGAGAGACAGAGAGAGTCAGTGAGAGAGAGAGAGAGAGAGAGAGAGAGAGAGAGAGAGAGAGCACTATATAGTTTACTGTATATAAAATGGTTATTTTGAGTGTCGCTTGAAATATACTATAATCACAAACACATTTACAGTCAGACTCTAAAGCTCAGCCAAGCTGTACTGGAACAAAAGCTGCTCGAGGTAGCCATGATAATTTGTATAGAAGAATTAATTGTGTAACATCTTTTAATTCATAAGAACCTAATGAAAAGGCGTAGAGAAATGTGTTCAGAAAAAAAAGATTGCTTCAATATCCGGGTCTCAATTTGTGTCCTCGTATTCTCAGCAGCTTTTCAGGTTTTCGGACCTCATAGGGATTAAGCTGGTTTGTGACATCATAAACAGTTTTATACGGACAGTACCGGTACTCTGAGGTAACAGATTCGGACCGATCCAGTCCGTATATTTACAATCAATCAGGATCGTGGATGGAGAAGCAGGGTTTAAAAATCACGGTGATCGTCTCAAGTGTGGTAACTGGCCCAGGCCATAACAGACTGTGTGCATATAACACACACACACACACACATACACACACACACATACATCTGCAGGTCACATCGGGATAGTGAGGGCTATTTTTAAGACGTACTTGGAAAACACACAGATGTGTTCAGACGTAGTCTTTGTCTTGGCACAGAGAGAGAGAGAGAGAGAGGCAGACAGACAGTCAGTAAGAGAGAGACACACACACACAAAGTCAAAGAGAGACAGAGTGAGGGAGAGACACAGAAAGAGAGACAGACAGACACGCGCTCACGCACATGCAAAGAGAGACACACGCACAGAGGGAGAGAAAGACAGACACAGAAAGAGACAGTGAAAGACATAGACAGAGAGACACACACAGAGTCAGAGTGAGATAGACAAAGCCACAGAGAGAGATAGAGAGATAAAGAGAGAAAGAGAGAAAGCGAAAGAGAGATAGAAAGAGAAACACAATCACAGAGGCAGAGTGAGCGAGACAGAAAGAGAGACAGAGACAATGAGAGAGACACGAAGGGAGAGAGGAAGAGAGAGGGAGATACAGAGTGAGTGAGAGACACAGAGACCCAGAGACACATACAGAGAGAGAGAAAGAGGCAAAGTGAGTGAGTAACAGAGAGAGACACACACAGAGAGAGAGAGAGAGAGAGAGAGAGAGATTATGGTTTAGACCCACAGCGTTGACTGTGTGTAATATTGTTGTACTTAGATTTAATGTAGAACAAATATGATATATGCAGTAATGTCCTACTTGTGGATGCCGGTGTTACCGCCCCTCTCTCTCTCTGTGGAAAGAACACAATTACTTTTCCTGTTCTGCGTCTGCGTAGTATTTGTCTTGGGTTTGATCATACTGCCTGATCCTTTCACACACACACATGGAACCCATCTGAACGGCTTCGGTTTATTTGTGTTTCGTTAATTCTCTGGCCGTCGTTCATCGCCTAAACAAAACCCAAACCTCAAATCGCTCCTCCGACCCTCCTCTGGCTATGGAACGTACTGCACATAACATTTCTCCTAACTTGCTCGTGTAAATGTGGCTGTCAGATGGAAGCGTCTCACCGCTGCTGTCTGTGGAAATCCCTGTTTATAAAATGACAAAAATTTTAGTTTATATCCAATCTTATGTAGATTTTTATAAAAGAGGAATAAAAGAAATGATCAAGGCACAGAGCTTGTAAGAGTATCAGACAGCTATCAGCCAATCAGAGACGAGTATTTTTTCTTGACCATGCTAGTCCAACTCTACGTTTTACACGTTAATTGTTCTTTCAGAATGATCATGATGATGATGATGATGATGATGATGTCTTTTTCAAAGCAGGACTAAAATAGTGAAGGACGGCTTACATTTTGTCTGCTTTGGCAGTCATGTAGGTCCACCTGCCAACACGCACACACGCACACACACACACACACACACACGCACACACACACACACACAGACACGCACACACACCTGGGCCTCATTGATGCAGCACAGGTTTTCCCAGAGTGCCACAGTTGCAGAGGAAGTGGCCACGTTACCTGGATCACTGCTTGGCAACACTTGCTGCCAGCAAATCCTGCCAATCGCGCCAATCACACTGTGAACATAGTGTTATTATTGTTGTTGATATTATTGTCGCCGCTGCCAAAGAGAGAGACATGAGTGTTTTCTCTGTGTAAACATTTGTCATAATTATCCTGTTCTATACTTTTTTTGTCTTGTGACTCAAGCTGAAAGCAGCTACACGTCGACTAAACAATCAGAAATGCATGGAATTTGGAGAAATAACGATTATTATTCGCCGTATGAATATGTTCAGCTTTTGTTCTAGTAGTAAATGCTATTTTTTGCAGATCTTCCAGTGCTTTTATGTCAGTGTTTACATCACAGCATCAGCTACTTGCACGGGAATAATGAAAAAGCCATTAGCACCGCAATTAGCACTCAACAACGTCCAAAATGCTAAGAAACACAATCTCAGCTGCAAAATTCAACTCGCTTAGTTAGCATTATAGTCTTCGTTAGCGCATCTCATGCAGTTAATGTTTACGAAATGTTTTCTCATAGTCATCATTGACAAAATGATGTTTGGAAACTAAAAGCGGATAAAAATAATCAGATTTCATAATGCTACCTAATTGACACAGAGAGTGCGTGTCAGTGTGAGCTTTAGACTCACACTCTCTTAGACACACAGGTGTGGCGGTGAAGAGTTTGATGTTTCTGCATAGTTTTATTGCTGTGCCTGGAGGGGTGTGTGTGTGTGTGTGTGTGTGTATGTGTGAGAGAGAGTGTGTGTATGTGAAAGTGTGTATGTACGTATGCAAAGGTTAGTTAAGGTATGCTTGCATGGTGGAGTTTATTCAGTCAGTACCATTAAGAATATGGAACAAAACATCCAGCAGAGAATGCCTGAACTATCCTCAAAGAATTTCAGTGTAATGAACAGAGAATTTTTTTAAAAATCCACTGATAATTTCTCCATTTTTCTGCAATGAATTCTTGAACAATCATAGAAAATTCCAGTAAGCAAAAAATTCCAAAAATAATCACAGAAAATGTCAGGATGATCAGCAGAGAATTCCTGAATGAGCATTAGAGAATTCCAGAGCAATGAACAGAGAATTTCAAAATAAAATATGGAATTTGAAAATAATCCACTGATAAATTTCAGATTAATCAGCAGAAAATTCCAGAATAAACTTCAGTGAATACTAAACGAATCATCGGATAATTCTGTTATGAAAAATAAATACCAGCTGAAACAGCTGAACTACAGTGCAGTGTTTATCATACGGTCAGGACTATACAACGTGAATATGATTTAGCTTGTTTGACAGATTCACAACAAATTCAAAACAAATTTTGCAACAAATTCACTACAAATTCACAACAAATTCACAACAAATTCACAACAAACTTTGTAACAAATTCACATCAAATTATTATTATTATTATTATTATTATTATTATTATTTTACCATATTCCAGCTAGTAATCTGGGGTCAGAGGGTGAGGTCCGGTAGATAGGGAACCCCAGGAGCAGTGGCTTGGTGATACTGGGAAATAAACTCTTAGTCTTTTAATCAGTGGGCACAGAGTTCACCTTTAAAGGTAGTTACAAATCAGAAGCTTGTAATAACAGTAATTCTGACACTTTGTGAACTTATAACAGATGAGCAGTGGTCCAGAAGTACGGCATGTTTTACAGAAACAACAGAAAAATGTGTTTGTTGGACTGCTTGGGTTTAGGTTAGCCCATTTAAGTCCTGTAAAATGCTGAAAGCCTCAAAAGGCCACATCCTCGGCAGTCGCTAACAACATCATGCTATTAGTGAAAGTCAGAGCCCCCGGGCTGCTTGGACCAGATTCAGCACAAGCAGCAGGCCTGAACCGCATCCTCCATCCAGCGCTACGCCGTTTGTGCTCTTAACTGGCTGCAATCGAATTTAGTTGAATTGAATTCAGCTGAGCCTTAATTTGAGTTTGCACAAGCGGTGTTATTATGAGGAAACAGGCTAAACATAAATCAGCCATCTGAATATTGACAAGTCGCAGCTTGAAGAGACGGTGTGAAAGTGAGACGCGTAGAAACGGGAGAAGCGAAGGGCGAGGGAGGGAAGGGTGGGATCGAGCTGAGGAAATGTGAAAAAGGAGTGTGAGACGGACAGAGTGAGCATTAGAGAGGTAAAGCTGAGGAAAGATGGAGGAAGAGAGAACTTCTGTGCGAGTGTGTGTGTGTGTGTGTGTGTGTGAGATACACTGAGTTTTTTTGAGGTCACAGTGCAGAATATCACACTGGAATGTGGAATGCTGAAACAGTGCCAACACAAACACACTACACTCACTAGACACACACACATCAGGTCCTTGGCTCCCTCTTTTCTAGGGAGGTCTTTTTTGTTGTGAGGAGCGTCATTCACCGCATATACACCATTTTAAATCAACTGGAAGCCGAACGTCTGACAGAGAATCAGTTAGGTGAGGGAATTGTTACAGCGCTGATGTGAATGATGAAGTCGTTCGTAGTCAGTCGTTCTCTCTGAACGATATAATTAACATCACAGAGGAAATCCATGATATAGAGTGCAATTCACATTACTGTTTATCCTGGCTGCTTTCATTGTGTATCATTCAATGAAACAATGGGGAGCCAATGATCTAGCTTGCTACTGGACATGTGCTGATCATCGGTAATCTAATATACCACGATACAGCACAGCATGGGTGAATTCTCAAATCTGATTGGTCAGAAGGTGTGGAATAATTATATATATTGCTGACAGTAGTTCCGGATGTAAGGTGAAGTTTAAAGTTTCTGTTAATTTAAAATTTATATTAATGCTCTTGTTCTAATATGTTATCGTTTCTATAGTAACAGCTCATTCATAGGATTTGTATGGCGGACATGTGACATAATCTAACACTAAAAATACAATGTGTCATTGTTTAACAAAGAAAAACACAATTGCTTTTTGTAAAAAGTTTTGTTAGGAGACATTTATGTAACGTTTATTTATTTTTTTTATCTTTTCTAAAAGAAAGTGACAAAGAAATATGACGTGATCCTATTTATATGATCATAACACATGATCTATTTACAGTGGTCTTTCTTTCATTCTTAATAACTAATCCTTAATAACCGACTAAATTCGTTAGAAAATATCGCAGGCAGGTACACACAAAAATAACAACTGCAATCAAGATGAAATAAAACACAATGTACATCTCAAATTAAACTGGAGTGATGTAGCTGAGGCTGAGGAACTGTCAGAGCCTGTGTTTACAAAACATGCTGTCAGTGCTGATATTTCTACATCTGAGTGTTTAGACCACATCTACTTAATGTTTAAGTCTGAATACAGATACAGATATTTGGAGCACTAAACAGATACAGATAGAGACAGTATAATCTATAGAGCTACAGAATTTAATCTATAGAATAGATACACTTATAATGCTATACTGAGGAACTTTCTACAGTCTATAGGCTTTTGATAGCATAAAAATGAGTGGAATCTAGCCAGTGTTCCTGTTTGGTTAAAAAAGTTGTCCTTACTTTTTATATACTTACTTTCTAGGGTCCAGGGTCAACATTGTAACTGAATGTTTATCATCTTTCTAAAAACAATAGGCAAACCTGTTATGGCGAATCATAATGGAGTTTTTAACCTATGAGTATTTTTTTTTTAATCAATTTTGTAAGAAATTCACATGTAATGAGTTTAAAGACAAAGTTAAAATCTCTCTCTCTCTTTTTTTACCCTATTGTAGCTCTACATCTTTTTTATGTTGCCTCCAAAGAGAGAAGAAGTGGAATAATTGCTCTTGTATCCAAAAATCTAATTGTACTACCATGTAAATCTAAGGTCATTCTGTTAAAAATGGCAGAAATAGAAATCAGAAAACATAAAAAAAAAAGTACAGAAACGGAATGAAAAGAACTCTTTCCTGCCAAGAGATTACTTCATCGTGTATCCATAATTTTAAGGCCAAAGAGAAAGTCAGAAAGCACATTTGCTATTAATTTAACCTTCTGAGAGCAAGCTGTGAAGCAGCAGGGCCCTGGACAGGTAAAAAGTGATGAAGAGAGAGAGAGAGAGAGAGAAGGAGAGGGAGAGAGAGTGGGAGGGAGCCAGAAGGGGTATGTGTGTGTGTGTGTGTGTGTGTGTGTGTGTGTGTGTGTGTCAGTATCAATGATTGGTTTTCCCGGTTGGTTCAGGATGAGGCCAATTTTCCATCCGTGTCATTTCCCAGTGTGAGAGGAATAAGAGGACTACACAGCTGAGAAAGATATTACCTGATAAAGGAAGGTATTACCGTCCCTGTCTCACTCCCTGTGTGTGTGTGTGTGTGTGTGTGTGTGTGAGAAAAAGGGAGAGAGAGAAAAAAGGGAAAATAGTGATCTAATGCTTGACCACAACAAGCTGTTTATAATACAGAAAGCTGCTTGCCCTGCAGGAGTTCTCATTTAATAAAAGTTATAAATTGTTTTTAACTCTCGGGGTCTAAATTTACTGAAAGTGAAACAATGTTGAAAGTGACTTGTGTACGCTTGGCTCAGTTTCTCTAATGATCATAAAAAAAAGATATTTTATATGAGACTAACAACAGTTTTTGCACAAATATAATTTAGTGATATAATGCCAGAGTATTGCTAATTTGTTGGGCCTGAGCCAAATTTCTTCTCTTTTTGTCCAGTTTCTATTTTCCTCGCCAATGTGACGTGGCATTAAAATATGCCAATGCAGTGATGTTTTTCCAACCTACATCAGTCAAAAATCAAGACGCCCTTTTAATTCCCATTTCATAATACCTGGATTTGAGGATGTGCACCGTTCACCATTTCACTTCAACACAAATAAGTAACTCCAACAAGCAACTAAATAAAATACAACTGATTGAATTATTTTATCACACGGCTCAGTCGTGGCAAATGTGCCTCAGGCCATTAACACATGAACATGTGTGTAACATCAGTGGTGGACGAAGTACACTGAAACTGTACTTCAGTTAAAGTGTCAAAGGTGTTAATTAAACGTAGGAGAATGGAGGCGAAAATCTACTTGAGTGAAAGTAATCATTCAGCAATCAGTCATAAGGAAAATATTCTGCTAACTCTAGACGTTAGCACATTAGAAATGAAAACGAAACTTACCTAGCTACCTAATTTAACAAGATAATTTACAAAATCCACCTAGCTAGCCAATTTAACAAGTTTGATTGCAAATCTTAACTAGTGATCTAAATTATCTATCTACATTACAAACTAGCTAATTTACCAAACTTAAACTTAATTCAATATACTTCTTTAGATTTGATGAATTTTAAAGGCAGATACTTAATTTTTACTATGAAACAAAAAAAGAAAATCTCATGGCGTTTGAGATTTGTAAAGCATAAATCGAAGGTCAAAATGAAGGAGTTAAAAAGTATGTTTTTTCTCTTGTAAATTTACTTGAGTCATAGTAAAAGTATTGAATTTTAATAATAATTGAGTAAAGTGCAAATCTTCTAAAACAGTACAGTAACAAAGTACAATTACTCAAGTGTTTTCTACCCCTGTGTAACATCACATTAAAATTAATAGAACAAATAACATGTCTAACTGAACAAATTAAAATATCTAAAAATATTTTTTTAACACATCCACATAAACCAGCACTGTGGTCTGTGTTTTTTGTGTGTTTTTACGCTAGTGCTGCCGAGCTGAAATAATGCCAAAGATTTCTATTTCTATTTTTATTTCATCTGACTGTTCCAAAAAGTTCTGATTAGACTAAACACTTTTAGATGCGCATCTCTGTGTGAGGTGTAAGAACAAAGATGACTGCACTGCAGGTCATTACTTATCGTTCTCTGTGTAACTGTTGTTCTTGCTGCTTTCTGGTCGTCCTGCAACTCTTTTCAAATGACTGCTCACTTCTCTCTTACCTTCTTTTTCATTAGTCTGAGAGTGTTGTGAAATCTTGCGTGTTGCACCTGTTCGTTTGTTTGTGGTTCCATGAAATGTGCACAAGCAGTTTTATTTTTAACGTTAATACAAAATGAAGAAACAGATATTCTAGTGAAAAGAAGATGAATGGACCGGATATGTGTGAATGTGTGAGTGTGATGGTCAGCTGCCGGTAATTAGCGTGACTTGGCTCCTGGGAGAGAGAGAGAGAGAGAGAGAGAGTGTGTGTGTGTGTGTGTGTGTCAGCTGTGTTCTCAAGTGGGTATGTCATTCTGTTCTGTTGGACACATGGGGTCCTGTTGGTTCAAACGTATACAGAAATATTTCAAATGGTAAATCTGTATACATGATATAGCTGAGAGAAATGATGATATATTAGTGATATATTATCTATTAATATATATATTAATAGATATACTAAATAGTGGGATTGCTGTTTCTTCTATAACAAGACACCATTGTTTCTCAAAGATTGGTCGTTTTTTGGTTAATCTTTATTTGAACCAATTCCTATTTTACCATTTTTTTTAATTTTTGAAACAGTATTTCTGTATTTTCAATGTGTAGCTGCTGTTTTTCAGGGCCTTTGTTAGTAAAATTAAATGTATCAATACCTATGTGTATAGTGAAAGGGTCATGATATGATAATTTTTTTGTTGTCACAGATTATTAGAAAAGATTAATTGACAGGTAGGTGACAATTATTTCAGATTCATTGAATTTTTATTGAAGATGAAATCATTCATGTTAGCTTAATACCAGGAGTCCATGATGCGCCTCATGCTCATGAACCTCATGCCATCATAGTCCCTGAAGCTGCGGTACTCTCCAGGGCCGAAGTACCACATCCTGCCTCTGTAGTGAGGATGCTCGTACATGAGCCAGTGGCCGTCCATCACGTGGCAGGACATGAAGCCGCTGGACCAGTGGTAGCGGTCCATGAAGGAATCGCAGTCATCCATCACCTCCATCATCTGACCCATGAAGTTATCCCTTTCGTAGACCCTCATCTTGTAATGTCCTCTGTACTGTTATAGGTAACAAGATTAGTTGCTTTGGTAAAACACACCACAACCTGTCAAAGAAAAAAGTCATGTATAGATTTAAAAAAAAAAACAAGTTATTCATCTTACCATGGGGATCATGCGGCAGGATCTGATGCAGTTGTTGCCCCAGCCCCACATGTTCATGTAGTCAGCGTACTCGCCTCTTCTCATGAAGTACTGGTTGCCCATGTAGTTGGGATGATCGTACACCATCCAGCAGCCGCTCTCCACCCTGCACGAGTGGCAGCGGCTCAGGTAGGTGGACATATCAGAGCAATCACCGCTGCACTCATAGGAGCGGCCCTGGAAGTTCCTGTCCTCATAGAAGATAACCTGTAGGGCAAATTAGAGAAAGGAAGCTCAAACTTAACATGAAGGACACCATAATGATATTGCTTTGTTGAGCTTTTTTTTTTTTTTTTTAAAATCTTTATATTTATAGAAACCAGTTTGCTTACTCTGCCCATGGTGATGATGCGAGTGTCTGCGTGTCCCAGCACTTGCCTGGTGGTGAACTGACATTGAGCATCGGTTTAACCTCTGCCATTTATACCTGACCAAACTCAAAGAGCGCATACCTCCTATTGTAAAAAGTCCTGACCAAGCAAAAGCACAGAGGCCACCAGAGTGTTTTTGCTACATGTCACATTTCCAGTCTCCAGAAGACTTTAGAACGAGCCCCACAAGCAAGACAAAACTGCTGAGCTTTTTTTCTTCCTTTTTTTTACCCAATGTGTTCTTTTGGCCCATACAATCTCTGGGTATTATAAGTTTCCTACACAGAAACCCAGCTATGGAAAACATATTTCTGTTGGGTAGACCCTTCTGCCATTTGAACAACAAAAAAAAAACATATTACATCGTGCTAACAAGATTTACCAGGTGATTGTCAGAGGTGTTAAACAATAAGCATGGCTTGCTAAGCTCACATCTAATGTACCTAGCTAGCATTATGAGCGTCAAGTGGCTGCAGCACTGTCATCATCTGTCAGTAACTCCAGTTGGCATTTTTAATACTTATTTTTGTGTCGGCGTTCTGCATAGGTTTTTTTTTTTTTTTTCTGCATGGAAGCATCATCAGAAATGCACGGCCTTGATCGTGCAGAGCTCAGCGGGAAAAGTGGTCACAGCCCATGTGTGTTTGAGGAAAAGACTGACCTATAGCAGCCGTAAAAATGGTCATTTAAAAAAATGCATTTTACATTTGTTAAAAAAAACAACATTTTTATTCCTAATTAAAATAGAATTATATATGAGTTAGATTGGGGAAAGAAATACTAATTTTTTAATTTTATTGAATATTGAAGTTATACTTGTTCTATGTTTTTACTGTTGGTGGTATGTAAGACCCATACCTCGCTTAATTAATAATAATAATCCCTAGAGAGCTGTGGCTCATGACCAATATAAAAATGCAACAATAATGAATGAATGAATGAATGAATTAATTAATTAATTAATATTTATTCCTTCATTATATATTATTTATGATCAGTATCTCACTGGACAGGGTTTTTGCTGATGTAGGTGATGAAAACTGCAATTAACTAATATTTTATTAGATATGTGA
Source organism: Pangasianodon hypophthalmus (assembly GCF_027358585.1). Classification (NCBI taxonomy): domain Eukaryota; kingdom Metazoa; phylum Chordata; class Actinopteri; order Siluriformes; family Pangasiidae; genus Pangasianodon; species Pangasianodon hypophthalmus. The sequence goes on along the minus strand of NC_069735.1, from coordinate 14,325,045 downwards.
TATATGATATGGTAGGTTCTCTCTCTCTCTCTTTCTCTCTCTCTTTCTCTCTCTCTATCTCTCTCTCTTTCTCTCTGTTTGTGTTTCTTGATGAAAGGGCTGACACGTGCCATGGGTCAAAGGATAAGAAAGCTCTGTGTGTGGGGGGAGCAGCACGAGGTCAGGCTTCTCCCTCAAGCTTAACCGCAGCGTGCCAAAGGTCAAAGGTTACAAAAACTGTGAGGCATGGCAGCTGTGTGTGTTTGTGTGTGAGTGAGTGGTACAGAGCCTGTCTTTTCTTACTGCTTCACGCAAGCGCAATATAGATGTTTGTCTCACACCTTCCATCCGTCATGCTCATCACACATATACACACACACACACACACAGCTCACAGCTGTTGTCTCTGGTTCAAGTTTAATAGGGGGATCACACAAATAGTCAAGTCAGGTCAGCACGGACATTTACACACTCCGCTCTGTGTGTGTAGCTGCTCACTGGTGGTCACACATTGTTATACCGAACCTGTTCTCCATCTAGTCTTCTACTCCTGATTTTTCTCACGAGTCTGTGTGTATCGTTGCATTTCATGTGACATCACACTGTATAATGGCAGCCATTTTGTGGAGCGAATATGGGACTGACTGCATCATTAAGAAGTGTTTATATTTATTTATACTGATACTCGACTGCATTAATAGACATTACATCCTCAACAAGCAACTTGTCACACTGCCTTGTAGCTGTGTTAGCTAGCTAGCTACAACTGGGGTGTTTATTTCAGCAGCTTATATTGCTAACATCAGCAAAAAATGAGTTAGTTAGCTGATATCTATTAGCTTATAAGGACAAAAAAATTCTCTTCGTGATGAAACACCCCAGGAACCTTCTTTACTTCTTTTAATGCTGTATTTGACTAAAAGATGTTACTCATAATTTCTGAGCTCTGACTAGGAAAAAGTTTATCTCACAGCATCAGCAGTAAACAAAGATAAAACTAAGATCAATCATGATACAGACATACTCTCTTGTTAAATCTATAACACTTTTGAGGAGGTAAATATTCATCACTCATCACAGCTAGCTGGCCCGTAAGAAAGTGAAATGACGAACATGGAGGCGTCCAATTTTTTCCCCATGTTGTAGCTCAATCAGTCAGAATTGAAGTTCCAACTTCCCAATTCTGAGGTAAGCCGAATGCAAAAAAAGGATAAGAAAGGCTACCATAACTCACATAACCACTCTTTACAGTGGTGAAAAGCATCTCAGAATGCACAAAATGTCAAAATTTGAGGCTACAACAGCAGAAGTCCACATTAAGTTCCACTCCTGTCAGCCAGGAACAGGAATCTGAGGCTACAGTGGGCGCCGAAACTGGAGCGCTTCAGGTTGGAAAAGCAAAGTGGTGAGAGATATACTGATATAAGCGAGATGCTACTAGAAATTTATTGCAAAAAAAGACAACAGAAACGACTCTCAGACCCTGTCATGATAAAGAAGTTACAAAAATATTCGGCACATTTCCCAAACGCCGAACCACAACAGCTGTAATGACGCAAAGTTGTACTCATCAGGCGTAAATAAGGCATTCTGTGTGATTAAAAAAAGAGTGACTATGAGAAGTCAGAGACACGATGAAGAAGAAGAGGCTAGGGGAAAATCATTTGGAGGAATTTATATCCAGACAGTGGTTTGTTTCAATGCAGTTTGTTATTTTTGAAATGTTGAAAATGCACGTATTTGCCATATCATTAGCTTGTATGTGCATATGTGAGCATCTGTTTCAAATCTTAATCTAACTCTTAATCTAAAAAGCCTTGATGAAGAGCATGATGACGAGCTGCTCTCTTTTTGTGTGTAAATATGTGGTTGTGGTAATTGAACACAGATCTCTAAACACACATACTGTATCAGATGCAAGATGTGTGTGTGTGTGTGTGTGTGTGTGTGTGGACCTGCTTGGTGCCAAAATACCCAATGTTAGTCTTTCTTCAATCTCTACAATCTGCCTAAATGATTATGGCTCCACCGCAAGACTCAGTGGTTGTTTGTGCGATTGGACAGGCTTGCGTGTGCATCCTTGTGTGTGTGTGTGTGTGTGTGTGTGTGTATATGCTGTCTAATTAAATTAAATTGAGTTAGAGCAGCATTTAGGTTGACCTGGTGGAGATTTGGAGTTTTTATGCAACTTCTATACACTAAGACTGTTTCATAGTTTGTGCAAGTGTGTGTGTGTGAGTGTGTGTGTGCATGAGAGAGAGACAGAATAAGAAGAAGAGGTGTGTGGGAAAGAGTCAGACTTGGTCTTTCCTTCTGGACAGATCTATGACTGTGTGTGTGTATCATGGGTGATAAATGAAGGGAAATGAAAGAGTGTGAGATTTGGGAGTGTTGGGAGAATTCTGTGGTCTGGCAGTTCACTGGCGTCAGACAGATGCTTTCATTTTTCTCCTTCAAACTGCAAAAATATACACCCACCGAGACAGAGGGGGGGGGGGGGGATGGTCAGAGAGCATTTTAGGTAAAGGAATGCCACGAAACTGTCTCCTCCCTCCATTTCTCTTCTCCCTCTTTTCTTTTTTTTGACCTTCCTTTTTTCTTTCATCCTCATTTTTGTCAGGCCGGGTTCGTACAGTGGGGCCTGGGAATTGGAGCCGTAATTAGAAGGAGATGCTCTGTGAATGTAAACCTGAGAAAAATACAACACATAAAGAGAGACAGAGAGAGAGAGAGAGAGAGAGAGAGAGGGCGAGAGTTTAGTAAGAATGTCTCAGACTATATGTATGTTTTCATCCTAAACTCTATACATTGTATCTATCTAAAATCTCAGATGTAAACATGTCTACTTGATCCTAACAGCGATGGCACAGAAGGAAGGATATGTAGCTATGCATAACTGGTGGAGTTGTGTGCGTCTTATCACGTATAGGTGCCACTAAACTTTTAGGAACGTGTGCGTAAACTGGAAGACTTAAACTTTATACAGCATGTATTAAAGAAAAGTCGTTTGCTGATCTCTGTATTGATTTAGTTTGTTACTTCATGTCAAAACTAGTTCTTACTGACACGAAGGCTACGGTAACTGAAATAACCACTCTTTACAAACATGGTGAGCTGAAAGGCATCTCAAAATGCACAGTATGCCAAAATATGAAGTTACAGCAGCAGAAGACCACAGTGGGTTCCACTCCTGTCAACTGATAACCATGCTTTCATAGAGGTGAAGAAAAATAACGTTTGTAAGGACGTAGCGGAGATCGTTGGTGCTTCTGGTGAGTGGACGTAGCTTGGACGAAGCTTACATAACATAGAGATAAGTTTTACATTTTAAGTGTGTTTTAAATAAAAGTAAGTCGTATACTGTAGTAAACTGTGCTGTAGGTTACTACCATTTCTCATCGGAAAAGAAAACAAAAAAAAATCTGGATGGATGGTACACGCCCACAAGAGACAACAGTAGCACTTTCTGCGACACGAGCAACTTGTCACAGATAGTGTGAACACAAGGTCAAATGTATCGTTCATACTTCGCATCAGTATTCAGGTATCCCAATATCCTGTGTGTGTGTGTGGGTGTGTGTGTGTGTGTGTGGGTGTGTGTCACTGTAGCCACAAGCTTAAGAAGCAGAACCCACACTAGACATTTCCTTGACAATAACATAAACTGAGCATGACCACACACATATACACAAACACACACACACGGCCACAAAATCAGGCTAGTGTGACACCGAGAGGGTTTATATGTCTGCCATCAAATAGCCCAAAGGAAGCGGATTACACACACACACACACACGTACAGACCCATGGGCAGGTCATTGAGGATACAGCTTCCTCAAACCTCGAACAATGGCTGCTCTTTTACTGCCCTGAAAACAGAGAATGAAAGAGAGAGAAAGAGGGAGAGACAGACAGAGAGACAGAAAGAGACAGAAAAAGAGAGAGAAAGAGAGACAGAAAGAGAGAGAGAGATCGATTTACATCAGCTAGACTGGTAAGCACCCATGGACTGCCCTGCAATTAGTAAATGCCACAACCTAGATACAGTTACATTACACTGCACAATCCTATCAGCCGTATGTGTGTGTGTGTGTGTGTGTGTGTGTGTGCGTGCGCTCTTCTCTTCTGTTCTCCTCTCTTCTCTTCTCATCTCTTCTTGTCTCTTCTCTTTTTCTGTTTTCTCTTTTCTTCTTCTGTTTTATCATCTGTTATCTCTTCTATTTTTCTTTTTTCTCTTCTCTTTTTCTGCCTTCTCTTCTCTTCTCTTCTCTTCTCTTCTCTTCTTGTTTTCTCTTCTCTTCTCTTCTCTTCTTGTTTTCTCTTCTCTTCTCTTCTCCAGTTCCCTCGTGCTCATCGGCCATCTCCTTTATTCTTTTCAACTCTATCCGTCCAGCGCTCTTTGTATTAAATAGAGCAGTCATTGTGCGCGCTGAATTGAAGGTGATAGCAGAGAGGCCGCGTAAACACCAACGTCTTTCCCGTAAGAAAGTGAGGATGAAAAAAAAAACAAAACCCTGAGAGAAAGCTGAGAATGAATCACTTCCCCAAACAGACGAGTACAGTAAGAACAGCCTTATCTGCTGCCGCGCGGCTCAAAGCCTCGCTTATCTCAAAGCCAAAGATTATTTTTCTTCACTCTTCCTCTAACTCACGCTCTCACTCTTTTTGTTTGTTGTCGTCTGTTCCCAAGGATGGCTTGTTGAGAAAGGCGTCTGTCTCCTCCCTTTGCTTTTCTCTTCCTGCTTCACTTTATCGCCTCTCCTCTCCTGTTCGCCTGTTCTCCCACTCCCACGCTCATGTAATCACTCAGCTTTAAATAAAGACTGTGTGCTTTTGGAGAGTTTTCCATACAGGGTCAAGGTTGTGTGTGTGTGTGTGTGAGAGAGAGAAGTTAGCATTTTCAGCTTTGTAGTACAGCAATGGGGCTAAAACCGATTCATAAAATAGCAGAATAAGGTTGAACACACCTCATACGACTGTTTTTAGCTCTGTGACGTCTTTTGTACATTTTTTTAAATAGAAAACAGTACATCATATAGTGTCAGAAACATAAACACGTCTGTTTAAGATACCGATCGTCGCTGGAGCCAGATTTCTTTTGGTCAAACTACTCATTCAAGCCAAATATCTGCAACACCATCTGCAATTCCTCTTATACACCAATTACCTTATTTTTCTCTCCGCTAATTCTTTTCGATATCTCCGTTACGGCTCCTGTGGGACGCATATCCAAGAAGAATGCCTTCCTGTCCCAAGCTTTCCCAGAGTGCACAGCGGCTGTTAACAAGGGAGCTATGAAACTCGGAGCGAGAGATTGAGAGAGAGGAAAGAGAGCGATAGACAGAATAGAGACAGAGCTGTTATAAATGAGATCTCAGTGGACCTATAGGATCGGTCCTGATCGCAGAAGCAGACAAATGAAGCTCTAAAGCTCCGTCCTCTTATTAAGTAATAGTGCAGTTTGCAAATTCGATTTTTTTTTTTTTTTTTTTTGAGGCTGAGAGGACCTTTCACGTCTTTCCACTCGCCCCACTGGAGCCCTGGCATTTTTGTGTAGGTGTGCCGGCCACGCTGCCGACATCTGCACAGTCTCACACGGAGAGGAGGAACTCAGAAATGAATATAAACCATAGAAAACAGAATGGAGAGAGGCAGAGAAAGCGAGAAGGAAGGACAGGAAGAAGAGATAATTACAGGAAAGGGTGATTATTAGTCCGTCACTCTGCCTCCAGACAGATAAGTGAAATCAGATGGAGAGACGCTGAGTGTGAAAATAACAGCGATTGAGAGAGATGAGGAGAATAAAGAGGAAGTCTTTATGTGCACTCGGGTTTTTGGAGTATGGTGCAGTTGTAAACAGTCTCCTTAAGCTCTCACCTCCTTCTTCTTGTTTCACACGTGAACTTTTACATGAGAATTCAATAATAATGACTTTTTGTAACTTCAGCACGGGGATATGAAGAAGAAGCTCCTGAGTGGAGCAGCAGATAAGCGTCTGCTCTGTCGTAAGAAGATTACGAGTTCAAATCCAGATGATGCTGCAGCCGTTCGTGGCTGTGAGACCAAGAGAGTAAAGTTAGCCATGCTCTTTGGATGGGAGGAGCATGCTCTCTCTCAATCACAGAGACACTTACCAATCATGGGCTTCTGTGTGATCATGTATGCAGAAGAGGGAAGATAGCGCTTGTCTTTGTGCAGAGAATGAAATTGTTTTCATCAGCTACATGGTACAGTCTGTACGGGATTCGGTCGTTTATGAGCAAACCAGAAGAGAATGTAGCATGAGTGGAGAGAAGACAAAGAAGATAAACAAACTGAAGTGCTTCAAGTTTCATCAAATCCACTGGGGCTGAGACTTGTTACAGGTCACATCCTGGAGGACTCAAAATGAGAAAAAAACCTAGAAACTATTTATTTTTCATTATGTTTCGTTCAGAACAGAAATGATATGTCTACACTCGTGCTCAAGATTGAACAGAAAAGTGTATTTTTTTTTTAAAACATCTTACGAGCTACTTTGCAGTGTGACGCATTATTTAAAGAACTGTAGGAAAAATATTTTCTACGCAAATTTTCCTGTCGCCACCTTATCATCAAAAACCTGGCTATAGCAGATATCTAACAGTGTATCTTCCTGTAGCCAGGCGTGCCGGAAGTGACGAATTCTGAAACACTGGAGCGGAAAAATCACCTCATTAACCGGTTGAGCACTTATTTAAAAGTTACATTTTCACTCTGGAGTCATTTTCTATTACATTCAATGAAAAGAATTCATTCATTTTCAGTAACGTTTACTAATCCCTGCAGAAAAGTGTATAGCCCGGAGTTTACAGAGCGTGCTCTGTGCTGAGACTCCGTTCCCTCCTTATCATTGGATGCCGCTCTTTTGCCGTGCGCTCTGATTGGTCAGGTGATATCAGCAGGAAACGCTTTACGGGTTCTTGCACGTCAGTAGTGCCTAACAGATTCCCTGATGCTGATAGCAAGGGATAGGGGGTATGAAGAGAGTGTGAAACAAACTGCACAGCAAGGCGTGTGTGTGTGTGTGTGTGTGTGTGTGTGTGGTTGGGGGGTGTTTAAATCTGCAGTATAGCGAGGGTGTGTATGTGCAGTTACCGTAAGATAAATCCAAATGTGCATTAACAGCTGTATTCAGAGCGAGGGAGAGTAAATCAAATAAGCACACGTCTCCTGAACACTAATTATAATTGCATAATTGCTCTTGTTAGAACTCTGAAATAGTTTCCTGTATATAAATGTCTTGTTCGTGACGAATGAAGTTTGAAATCCTTCTCGCAACTCATGTGGCCTTGGCAAAGGCCAAGAATCGGAAATTGGGTTTGTAATTTTTTGAGCCCTCTGAAGAATTTGTAATTGCAGGGAAAACATGATGATCCTTTTTTTTTCCAATTAACCCCCAAACCCCCAGTATGTTTTTCTTTTTTTTTTTTAAAAAAAAAAAGATGATTACCTTAATCATTATAAGAGGTTCTTTGTACTCCAGAATTTCCTGACGTCCTAAAATAATATTCTGCACCGTAATTACTGTATATATGAAATACACGCTGTGATGTGTGTTTATGACACCTCAGACACCCCCCATGCTGTATGCAGTGTGTACGATGTCATTATTTTGAAGATGAGCTCCACGGTCGAGTAGTTCCCGGGGTCAGCCGGGGTCGGAGCGATTCCCTCCGAGACGAGTGATGGACAGCACCTGCCTCCCAGCTGTGCTCAGACAGAGAGAACAGTGTATTTTGTGGCGTGTTTTATGGTCGGAGCAGATGTTTTTTAGGCTGTTTCTCTGTTTCGAGTCCACTCTGTGCTGTCCTCTGATAGATTAGAAGCGTGCTAGAATGAAGAAAAAAGTTGCATTCATAACTTGACAACATTCGTGTTCTTCATCATTTCTGTAAATACTGCTCTCCTTCACCTGTATATACTCCTCTCTCTCTCTCTCTCTCTCTCTCCCTCCTTCACTCTCCTTCCACGTCTAGCGTTTTTTCCACATAAAGCTGTTTTTCATAAACTCTAGCCTGGAATAGCAGTCCCTGAGGCGAGCACTGAAACACTAGCCCTCTCTCTCTCTCTCTCTCTCTCTCTCTCTCTCTCTCTCTCTCTCTGAGTGTGTGTGTGTGTGTGTAACAGTAGATTTTTCTGAATCGCTGCCAAACAGATGCAGTCTCTTGGAGTTCCACCAGAGGAGCTTTCATGCCCCTCTCTCTCTCTCTCTCTCTCTCTCTCTCTCTCTCTCTCTCTCTTCGTTAGAGAACAGTAGTGTCCTGATATGCAACTTTTTGCCTCCCGCTCTTTCGGCCTGCGTCGTATCAGATGTCTCAGGGTCGTGTTTGAATCCTGCACACGGCCGACGCGAGTCCGTAGACCTGTAAATTCAGGCTCACAATCAGCTCGGCCTCTCTCCATACAGCTGTGCTTATGAGGTTTGGAAAAAAAAAACAGCCTGACCCCAGATCAGCACCTCTGGAGAGCACATGTGACCACACGATTTGTTCTGTTTATTGTGCTTTTTATTGTGTTTGACAAGTTGACTAATATTTATCTTGTGCTTTCTCTCCATCTCTAAATCCCTGTCTTTCTGTCGGTAATTTTTGGCACACGTCAGTCGAATGGCTGACTAACATTTTAGAAATAATTTAATTCAGAACAACTCGTCCTGATCGCCAGCGTTATCCCATGTTGCAGTGCTTTGTGGTGTCACTACTATTCGCAGCATCTTTGCAGTCGGCTTTTCGTTCCCTATGAAACGTGACGGTCGCTTACGTTGGATGGAGGCTTGTGTGATATTGATTTCTCCCTGCTCATGATTTAATACTAAAAAAAAAAAAAAAAACCAAGAGTAACGATTTAATCATCCAGAGCCGACGGCAAATCGAGCATTTCCACCATTTTAGGTTTCAGTGTAAATGTGAAACTCTGCTGTGTAAACAGTAAAAAACAAAACAGCACATTTTCCATATAATCCTTTTACAAATCAGTTGTCTAATCTCCACATGGCCGACATTTTTCACTGTGGATCTTCTGCTGAAAGTGTTTGAAAGCGCCTGACCGATGCAGAACAAAACAACAGCATATTCACTTACTTTCTAATGATCCTTACCATTAATATTATTTATAAACTATTAGATTAGACACTTTGTTGACGCTTCTCTTTCCGAAAACAAGCCATTTTTGACTATTTTTGGACAATTTTTTTCAGTGGCATTTCTAATAAATGAGCGTGTCAAATGAAAACATTAAAAGTGCAACAAAAATTAGAATTGAATCTTTTTTTTTTTTTTCTCGAGGAATCGTTAAGTGCTGGCGACTGGGTTGGTTTCCTGCCTGGGAATCAAACCCAGGTCGAGGTGGTGAGACCAGTCAGGAGCATGTGAGGTGGGGGGAAGTGGGCGGGGCTTCCAGGCGGTGTCAGTTAATACCAGAGAGCAATGGTTGGTAAGTCTGGTAAAATAATAGAATCAGACCTGCCCTGTTTGCCTGCCCCTTGATGCCCTCACATGACCCATATCACACCAGGAAGATCCCCCACCAGCACACACACACACACACACAGTTACAAACTTCGTTACACACCTCATTCAATACCAAGGCTGTTTGTATCATATACACAATACACAAACAGTGTGCTAACTCTGTGTATGTGTGTATGTTTTCCTACCACTAATTAGATATTGGAAACTCTGCCAAGTGATTTCAGAGGGCATAACAATACCTGTGAAATTAGGAGAGGTTCTCTGGACGTTTGTGTGATGGTGACATCATTTCCCACTTGACGCTCATGTTGACAGTAAACACTAACACCAGCAGGAACAATACGGGAGCACCCACAATTGATTTACCTTTAACACAGGGTTTGGCTTTAATGAAAAAGTGACATAAAAGGAACTTTTCGGCTGGAAACGATGCTGTCGTGATTGTGTTTTACACATGGTCCAAATACTCGAGTCTGACTCTGGAATCGCTTGGGGCGGGTTGCAGGTTTGCGTTAATATTGAGGAATTCCTCCCAAAAAGTGGCTCGATTGCGTGATTCTATACGTCATGTTTGTGCATGCAGGTTTGTAAAATGGTAGGCAGTCCATTAAGTTCATCCATTTGCTGCTTTTTAATATTCATAATATTTATTTATTTTAATATTCTCCTGTGATAGCTGCAACAGCTAATTACAGCACTCCAGTGGGTTTATATTTCAATACCCATTTTCCTGGTATCAGAAAAGTAGGACCAGTGAGTAATGTGACAAATTGAATCAATCATGTTACACCTGATGTGGACCAGTTCGGCTGAAGCAAACCCCAGACCACCGTTTGTGAGAGGGCCAGGGATCAGATCCCTGGCTCGAAAAAAAACCCCAGCATTTGCACTTCATCAGTCCTACCAAACTCCGGGCTCCGAGTCTGGAAAAAAAAAAACACAAGTGTGAAAATGACCTTTGTGGTTCTTTTAGTACCCTGGCAAGGAGAGTAAACCAAATTCAGCATTAGTTATGGTCTGGGTCACTTGGCAGCGACAAAATATATGATCACGGATTGGTTACAGTCACATTCCCATACGGTACCGCAATGTCCTTCGGAAAAGCAGCTAGCTCAGGCTTGGCTCTGATTGGCAGCTACATCATGATTACTAGAAAGCTTGATTTCGACCTTGCGTCTTTGTAAATCTTCCTCTTCTCTTGTTCTCTTGCTCTTTTAGCTTTGCGTGCACACACACACACACACACACACACACAGAGACTTGCATCCAAGTCACATGATCACAAAAATTTTAGATAAGATAAGATAAGATAAGAAAGGACACTTTATTAATCCCAGGAGGGAAATTCCAGTGTCACAGCAGCAGAGAAGAGACAAAAGAGAATATAAGACAAGTAGAGCAGCAGAAGATTTTTAAATAAGTTAAATAAGTTTATTTAAATAAGTTAAAATTAAACACCCATTGTAAATATACAAAAAACACTGTAGCGAATATACTTAGTTGTAGTCGCAGAAATCGTTAACTTTACTACCACGCTGTACTGACGTCCCAGTTACCTCAGACACGACAGAAACCGTGCATAATTAAATTGAGCAGAAACCAAACAAAAATACTGCTAACGCTGTGATAACTGCAGACTTTGTGGGGTGTGTGTGTTCACACACCACCATAAAATGCTGGATGAATTTGTGCTGTTGACAGAAAACATCATAAAGCCGCTGTTTTTTGGCAGAAATATAACGCATTTTTATTATTATTTTTTGCTAAAACTTTAATAAATTGCATCATTGTGAGATTCTTATAATATAAATCTGTCTGCAGTAAGACGGCTAGTATGTGATCTGTGTGTGTGTGTGTGTGTGTGTGTGTGTGTCTTCTTTCCCGCGCTGCACGAAACACACTAAGCTATTGTGCTGCTCCTCTAACAGTCACATCCTGCCTCAGTCATGGGGTGATCTGAGGACATACACACACTTAGACACATACACACTCTAGTGCACTCACCCTGACACACACAAACACACACAAACACACACACAAGTCTCACTTTTCAAGTATATACTATCACACACACACACACACTTTCACACCTTTATGTCCATGATTTCCTCCACTGTCCTTTCATTCACTCACTAGAACGTGCTACTGATAATCATTTCATTACAGATTTTATCATCAGCCACAATGACATGAGGGAAAAGTAGAATCTTAGAAATATTTACATGAATTTTTGAATTTCCGAGTGTCTGGTACATTTACCCAAAATGACAGCATGCACAAGTTTGCATGAAACCTGACGTTAGATCAAATCGTGAGAGAGACGACTCAAGGAAAATCTGACCTTTTGTACAAGTAAGTTCATCACACATTAAATTAGTGACCTAGAAATAGTTCAGAATCTTGAATATCTGTGAGTGTTCCTTGCTTGCTTTGTTTTAAATTTCTTCACTTCCCTGCTTATTTTCAGTTTCAAATGATTTTCAGTGTAGTCTCAAAGTAACACCAAGTGTACAGATTATTCGGTTCAACCAATTCAAACAATTATAAAGTATGTAACGTGTCTGAATTCATCATCATGAATGCACGCTTCTGTGCATCATGAGCAGAAGTATTGTGTTGATCGTTTTAGTCATTTTAACCTCACAGAGGATTTGGAGAAAGCTGTCCCTGGTGTTTGATTTGGAAAATTGACTACAGTATTTCTGCTTTTTCGGAAAAAAAAAAAAAAAACAGACCAGAAATAGTCAAGTTGTCTCACGCAATGTCATTTAATTTAAAAATAAATAAATAAATAAAATTGTTCAAATGATTCACCTCCATACAGAATGCACTCGAATCGACAAGAAGTTTGACAAGTTAATTAAGACTTTTGTTATTAATTTGATTCAAACTTTGGCTTTAACATATATATAAAAAAAATTCAGCAGAATTCCATTATTATTATTTGTTTTTTTTTACAGTCAGCATGTTATGTTTATTTTGCGTTTATTTGCTGTTAATTGTTCAGGAAAATTTGCAGTGTTTTCCGAGATCACCCATTTGAGCTGCTTTTGCCTTATTATTAAAAAAAAAAAAAAGAAAACAAAAGAAACTACTATGGAATGCAATTATGTTATTCCTAATTTAGGCTTTCCACACAAAAATGTTAGGCTGCATATTTCATGCCAGCATTTCCATGTTTTATTTGCTGTAAACTGAATAAGATTTCAGTGGCAGAGAGGAGTTGTTATTAACTACCACCAAGCCCAACTTTCCCAGACTGTCCTACGCGGTGCTTGGACGTGGCGTCGGCGCCGCAGTAGTGTGAGATTAGCGTTGAGGGGATGTCATTGGTCGAGGGTTAGAATGTGTGTGTGTGGTGATAGATTAGCTGGACTGGTGTGTGTAGTTCTAGCAAACAGACACTGGAGCTTAAAAACGTCTTCAGATGCATTTGTCTTTGTCTCTGAATCAGTTACAGAACAGATTTGTGAACAATTATAATAAGTATGGTTACTTATTATATTAGTGATGATATTGCTCTTGAACTTACACAAACTCTGATCAGATATGAATTTACTGTACACACAATATTTATGAAAAGATGAAATTAATGACTAACGAAACTTCCGGTAAAATTTCACAAGTTTTCCGTGCTTGTTTCTCCTCATGGCTCGAGTGCTAAACCAGGAAAAGGAAACGTCAAACTCAAAAACGTGCCTCGGTTCAAATCGACATTTGTGGAAAATTCAATTTTTGTCCAAACACCGAATTAATAAGCAATCCATCTGAGAGAGCTTCACTGAAAGTCATTTAGATACCGAGTTTATGCTGCAAATGAACGCTGTAGTGTGTGTGTGTGTGTGTGTGTGTGTGTGTGTGTGTGTGTGTGTGTATGCACGTGTGTGTAAGATGGGACTGAGCCCAGGGGGTCCTTGGAGACTCTGCATGGCTGTCCTATCAAAAGCCTGTCAGAATCGCTCCAAGGCACAAACCCACTTCAGCAAGCTGCTCTCTCTCTCTCTCTCTCTCTCTCTCTCACACACACACACACATTTTTCCCTCTAGCTGCCAGTCTATTTTAATTATGGATAAATGTTCTGTTGCTGGTCTGTGACGAGCATGCATAATAGTCAGAGCTCCGTGATGGAGCCTTACGTCGCATCTGAGTTCTGAAAATAGATCTTCGGCTGTGCGGAGCTTAACGCTAAAACCAGGAATGACTCACGCTAATTAAAAACACTAAAAACATGGAAGGAATTATAGAGAGAGAGAGAGAGAGAGAGAGAGAGAGAGAGGGAGATCATGCCAGTACCTTTCTCTCTCTCTCTCTCTCTCTCTCTCTCTCTCTCTCTCTCTTGGCTGAGGCAGGCAGGCACACAGATGGGTGGCAGGCTGGGCGCGGGCCACTCACACCACACCTGCTCCCTCTCTCTCTCTCTCTCTCTCTCACACACACACACACACACACACACACACACATATGCAGGTGCTCTCTCTCACACACACACTCACTCACTCAGTTTGACTCGCACTCACACCTATACACACGTATTAACACAGTGCCTTTTTGCAGATGTTAATATAAACGCAATCATAATGTCATTAAGACTGACACACAAATAGAGAGGACACGCCTCCTTCATTAAGACTGACATACATGTATAGAGGACACGCCTCCTTCATTAAGACTGACATACATGTATAGAGGACACGCCTCCTTCATTAAGACTGACACACAAATAGAGAGGACACGCCTCCTTCATTAAGACTGACATACATGTATAGAGGACACGCCTCCTTCATTAAGACTGACACACATATAGAGAGGACACGCCTCCTTCATTAAGACTGACATACATGTATACAGGACACGCCTCCTTCATTAAGACTGACACACATATAGAGAGGACACGCCTCCTTCATTAAGACTGACACACATATAGAGAGGACACGCCTCCTTCATTAAGACTGACACACATGTATAGAGGACACGCCTCCTTCATTAAGACTGACATACATGTATAGAGGACACGCCTCCTTCATTAAGACTGACATACATATAGAGAGGAAACGCCTCCTTCATTAAGACTGACATACATGTATAGAGGACACGCCTCCTTCATTAAGACTGACATACATGTATAGAGGACACGCCTCCTTCATTAAGACTGACATACATGTATAGAGGACACGCCTCCTTCATTAAGACTGACACACATATAGAGAGGACACGCCTCCTTCATTAGGACTGACACATATAGAGAGGACACGCCTCCTTCATTAAGACTGACATACATATAGAGAGGACACGCCTCCTTCATTAGGACTGACATACATGTATAGAGGACACGCCTCCTTCATTAAGACTGACACACATGTATAGAGGACACGCCTCCTTCATTAAGACTGACATACATATAGAGAGGACACGCCTCCTTCATTAAGACTGACACACATATAGAGAGGACACGCCTCCTTCATTAAGACTGTCATACATATAGAGAGGACACGCCTCCTTCATTAAGACTGACATACATGTATAGAGGACACGCCTCCTTCATTAAGACTGACATACATGTATAGAGGACACGCCTCCTTCATTAAGACTGACATACATATAGAGAGGACACGCCTCCTTCATTAAGACTGACACACATATAGAGAGGACACGCCTCCTTCATTAAGACTGACATACATATAGAGAGGACACGCCTCCTTCATTAAGACTGACATACATGTATAGAGGACACGCCTCCTTCATTAAGACTGACATACATATAGAGAGGACACGCCTCCTTCATTAAGACTGACACACATATAGAGAGGACACGCCTCCTTCATTAAGACTGTCATACATATAGAGAGGACACGCCTCCTTCATTAAGACTGACATACATATAGAGAGGACACGCCTCCTTCATTAAGACTGACATACATATAGAGAGGACACGCCTCCTTCATTAAGACTGACATACATATAGAGAGGACACGCCTCCTTCATTAAGACTGACATACATATAGAGAGGACACGCCTCCTTCATTAAGACTGACACATATAGAGAGGACACGCCTCCTTCATTAAGATTGACACACATATAGAGAGGACACGCCTCCTTCATTAAGACTGACACACATAGAGAGGACACGCCTCCTTCATTAAGACTGACACACATATAGAGAGGACACGCCTCCTTCATTAAGACTGACACACATATAGAGAGGACACGCCTCCTTCATTAAGACTGACATACATATAGAGAGGACACGCCTCCTTCATTAAGACTGACACACATATAGAGAGGACACGCCTCCTTCATTAAGACTGACACACATGTATAGAGGACACGCCTCCTTCATTAAGACTGACATACATGTATAGAGGACACGCCTCCTTCATTAAGACTGACATACATATAGAGAGGAAACGCCTCCTTCATTAAGACTGACATACATGTATAGAGGACACGCCTCCTTCATTAAGACTGACATACATGTATAGAGGACACGCCTCCTTCATTAAGACTGACATACATGTATAGAGGACACGCCTCCTTCATTAAGACTGACACACATATAGAGAGGACACGCCTCCTTCATTAAGACTGACACACATATAGAGAGGACACGCCTCCTTCATTAAGACTGACATACATATAGAGAGGACACGCCTCCTTCATTAAGACTGACATACATATATAGAGGACACGCCTCCTTCATTAAGACTGACATACATATAGAGAGGACACGCCTCCTTCATTAAGACTGACACACATATAGAGAGGACACGCCTCCTTCATTAAGACTGACATACATGTATAGAGGACATGCCTCCTTCATTAAGACTGACATACATGTATAGAGGACACGCCTCCTTGATTAAGACTGACACACATATAGAGAGGACACGCCTCCTTCATTAAGACTGACACACATATAGAGAGGAAACGCCTCCTTCATTAAGACTGACATACATATAGAGAGGACACGCCTCCTTCATTAAGACTGACATACATGTATAGAGGACACGCCTCCTTCATTAAAACTGACATACATATAGAGAGGACACGCCTCCTTCATTAAGACTGACATACATATAGAGAGGACACGCCTCCTTCATTAAGACTGACATACATATAGAGAGGACACGCCTCCTTCATTAAGACTGACATACATATAGAGAGGACACGCCTCCTTCATTAAGACTGACACATATAGAGAGGACACGCCTCCTTAATTAGGGCTGACACACATAGAGGCCACAGCTCCGTCATTAGGACACGCCTTCTTGATTTGAGGTGTCTTGCCTTGCCAATTCGTATGCAACGTTAAATAAGTAGAGTACACGCACACACACACACACGTGACGCACACTCACTGGGAATTAACTGAAGCTCTACTGTATGTGACCTACCACTGTAGGTTCATGACAATGCACCCCATGGTGTGTGTGTGTGTGATCCAGGACACAGTTAATCTGAAGAGTTTGGCACTGATAAAGACAGATGTGGGTGTGATAAAGAGTGATTATCTGCCCCCTTGTGGCTGAAGCTTGTAACTGCACCATCAGTTAAGCTCCACTCACCTTCCAGTGTGATCAGATTCAAGATCAGAAATCTCAGCTTTAGAGAGTCTCAAAGTCTTTATGGAGTAAAGGAATAAAGATATCTGTGTGTATTGTAAACCAAAATATTGCTTTAAACTTCATACAAAGTATCCTATGTAAAAGTAGTAGACAGCCATGCTAGTACAGCACAAAGATAACATTTATTTCAAGTATGATTAAGCTGTAACTATTTAATGTCACACACAAATTGAGACAGCTAGTCACTTCAAATCAGTCTCTAGATTAGCTTTCAAATCATCGTCCAGTTTATGCTATCACTACTGCGCAATGGCAAAATTTAGGAAGATTGATAGAATTCCTGATGGAAGTTTCTGCTGGAATTTTGCAATTTCGCCACTGAAGACAGTTTTCCGAGGAAAAAAAACAGAAACCATTAAGTTTGCCGTCTGCCATCATAATGTAAAGGCGGTATAAAGGTTACGCAAGCTTTGCTCATAATTAACCCCACCCACTTTACACCGAAATTCTCACAAATTCCATGCAGATCTCATGAAGGCACTAATTTTTCCCATTAACCAATCAGAGTTTGGGCTTAAAGCACTCTCAGAACAGCAGTTCAATGCTAGCTGAAGTCTAAATGTGTGGACCGCATTCACAGCACACACACACACACAGATTTTCACTACCTTTTATCCCTTATTGTCATCGTCCCAGTGTGAGTGATTTATTTCGGACACCGTCACTTATACGAGTGGACAAAAGTACGTCATTCTCCATGACGGAGCCGGCCGTTAACGGCTTTAGCTGCTGTTTATGTGCGCGAGCGCTGCAGCAGATGCGTCCCACCGAGGTGAACGGAGGTGAATTTGGACTCTGCTGTGGTTTTCATAGATTTTTGTTAGATGGCATAATTTTTCGAGTTTGCTTATAGGTCTGTGTTTATATTTTTTTGCAAGTGTGTATGTGTGGATGTGTGGATGTGTGTGTGTGCTGTCAGCTAGTAGGAATGCATCTGCACCGCCAATGCTAAAATGGCTGCCAAACGCTAACATGGCTGCCAGGTTTCTGGAGGGAGAGGGAGAGAGAGAGAGAGAGACAGAGAGAGAGAGAAAGATTATTCTTATTCACTCTCACTTGCTTTCTTGTGCTTGAGGTATTTACTGGTGTTTCTTTGTGTCTCTCTCTTAATCTCCACCGCACTGTATCAAATCATGCTGGCATGTGCCACTATATTCTCTTGTCACCTGTGGGCGAATGATACACACCTACACACACACACACACACTCATTCTCTCCTCTGGATCATCTTTATATGTAAATATATCATGTTTTAACATTCTCTCTTCCTATCTCTTTCTCTGTTTTTGTCTTATAGAATCAGGACAATCAGACAGTTCCAGCCAACAGGCAGACTCAGACATCAAACCTCCACCAAACGGTAAGATCCCAGCTCTGAATCTAACCACAGCTGTTATAAGGCGTTATAACACACCCATTCATCTGTAGGTTTAATTTAGCATCTTCAGCTGCACTCACATATCAACCACTTCAAAACACACCAGGTGTCTGAAATCACGCTTTACTTCCTATATTTTCTTTCAGTCATATAGTGCATTATGGGTATGTTGCATAGTAAACTATTACATTGCATTGTGAGATTACACACACACACACACACGTACACACACACACACACTGTATTTTTTATCAGTCTGGTTACAGGTATGACTCAAAATTTCCCCCAAAATAGTGCACTCTTCTGTAGCATTTAGTAAAGTATCAGGTTCAATCCTGAGCTCAGGTTACTGTCTGTGTGCATGTTCTCCCAAATCCAACTCCCTCTGGGTTCTCTGGTTTCCTCTCAGTGTCCAAAAACATGCTGGTAGGTGGATTGGCAACTCCAAATTGCCCCTAGGTGTGAATGAGTGTGTTGAATGTGTGTGTGTCTGTGATGGACTAGTGTTCCATCCTGGTTGTATTCCTACCTCACGCCCGGTGTTCCAGGGATAAACTCCGGATTCACCACGACACCATGATTGAATGAACATGAGCCTGTGCTGTTAGTCATGGCCACATTCGGTTGTAATTTATTACAACGGCACTATTCCAGATTTCTAATTTAACTCCTAAGAGACGTGAGAAAGAGAGGAAATCCACACTTAATTCTCTCTTGATAATGGTACACTAATTTTGTTCTGTTTCATCAAGCAATGAAAGGTTACCTCATCACACATTCACCTCAGACTGCTTCATGGAGTTGTCGACTCGCTGATGTGTACTGTATGACACTGTTGTCTATTAAAATGGATAAAATGGACAAAAATGATGTCATGGAGCTAAAGACACTTACCAACTTTCTTCTAAAAGTCATTTAGATGATAATATAGGTCCAATTTAAATGTTCTAAAATAAACAAACATGCTGATTTTGCACAAATAGTGTTACTGACTACGTATGGTAGTTATAAGCTTGTTATCACATGTTATAATGCTACATTAGCCTTGTGGCTCTAGTACATCGACAGAGCTTTTCTTGGTTAGTGGAAATTGTGTACATTTGATTTAACGTTTTAAATCATCTTGTATAAAACATGTCGTGAAATGAAGCCTTTCCAACTAGAAAGACAGCTTGCAAAATTATATGTGTGATACCTTTGACACTATGCATTCATTTCGTTTTTAAAGGCCTGTGGTTATAAGAGGTTATAACAGCTGCCTTATGTTATCCGCAGGGCATTTGAGCTTCCAGGACTGCTTCGTCACATCGGGGGTTTGGAACGCAGCCGAGCTCGTACGAGTTTCACAAAGTGAGTGAACATGTGCTCACACTCCGAGCTTTGAGTCATCTTTATGTATTTGCATGTGTAAATATCATCATTTTCTGTGGGGCTTTTTAAAATATTTTCTTTCACATCCTTTCACAACGGAGTTGTGCTTTGAGACAAAAGAGTTTTATTGAAGACAAAACCCATTTTACTGAACATAATAGGCAACGTATTATCCCGAGTCTCACGTGGGCGGAAACAGACAGTCGAAATCCAGCCTGCAGTACATAACAAACTGCCTACAATTCCTAATTCCTTAGATTATACAGTTCATACTGTGTGTCTGTGTGTGTGTGTGTGTATGTGTGTGTATGTGTGTGTGTGTGTGTGTGTGTTTGAGCACCTTCGAGCACAGCAAATTATAATAAAGCTGGTTGAATTTAGTCAGAATCCTCTGAAATCAGGCCTTACTTGTTACAGTGATTAACCATCAAAAACATTGATTCAGCAAAGTGTATCATGACAGTATGCAGGTATATGACAATATCAGTATCATCTCATAATATCACCCAGCCCTGTCCTTCTCAGTCCTAACACGCCATAAACATAAAACATATTTGTAGGAAGAATAAATCCAAATGTTTCTACTCACAGGAAATCCAAGACAAAGATGTCATATTGGGCAAATTCTGTAAATACAAGCTTTTATCTGACCTTTTTAATTTCTACCCTATGATGGTGGACCTACAGGACGCCCTGTATAAAAAAATTATAACGTATAAATATAATACAAAAAACACACACACAAGAAAAAAATCTTTTCCTAATCGAATCTGAATCTCCTGCATTTGTTACAGAATCGGATCAGATTCATTCTTTCTTTTTCTCCGATATCCGATCCACCGTTTTTTGCTGGTATCAGCCCTGGATATCAGATCTCTAGTTTTGATATAATGTGAAGGTAATTAAAATCACATGAATCATACAGACACCTTTTAAGAGCTGTAAAATGTTCAAAATCGTTATGCATATTAATGAAACTCAAATTAATTACAAAAATATTACATTTTATAGGTAGGAATTTTTAAATAAAAAAATATAGATAATAATTATTCAAGTTTCTTCTTCCTGGCATTAGAAACACTGAAATCCACATCACGTTGACTCCTGAAGTTCCTGAAGACCGTACTCTTCCTCACTACTCTGAGCACTGATCATGATTTTCAGTTTAACTTAAGTTACAAATGCCTTTCAGAAAAATACCAGTAATCAGTCCTGATGATTTATTAGCTAGTATCAATGTATTATTTAATACCAAACCAAATCTTTAGATTACTAGACATGAAATTATCACCTAAAATTTCTTTATTTCCCGCATTCATAACAGGCAGCTTCTCTAATGATATAAATACAGTGAAAGTTTTCACTATAAATAAGGGCAGAAACAAGCTCCACTGTCTTCCATTTTGTGCTTTTTCGTAAAAAGAGAACAAAAATAATCTTCCAGGAAATCACTAACCAATATAAATCCATAGCCAAGCAGAAACGCATTGCTTCATCGCCAGCGTTCAGGCATGTTGATGAAACACAATGTCATAGCAGTGTATGGATATCACTACTGACATCTGGACACAGCTATGGAAAACCATTTCAGCCTCGCGCTGCGCCAGTTTCTACACAGAGTGTATTCTTGTTCCGACGATGTTATTTGCGATTCCCTTTGAAATCGGTGTTACAAAATTTTGGAAGAACATTTGCAATTTGATGTTTTTGGAAGCGGCACATCGCTGATGGTGGGCCGGGTTAAATTCATAACAGACCGTAGAGTGGGCTGAATTCATAACGCTCCGTACACTCCGTTATTTGCAGCACCCACATCTGTAACGTGACTCTGTCCCAAGCCTTTGCTTTGAGCAAAACTCTGCATAAATGATGGCTATATTGCAGGAGGCAAAGAAATTGGGCCTTGAAATGGGTTTGTGTGTTTGTCTATACAAGATGGTAGTCCAATTTTTTGGAATATGCAGTTGCTCGCCAACTCTCAGTCTAGCTAAATTGCACGTATCAACATGAATTCGCTAAAAAACGGCATTTGCTTTCTTTCAGATCGTCCAAAAATGCGACAAATGACCTTGAATCTGACAGTGTGATTGCCTTCTCAACAGCAGCAATTAAATCTGCGCTCTCAGATATACCAGCAGTGTGTGTGTGTGTGTGTGTGTCTCCACTAACGATGGGAATAGAGTTTATTTCTCTCACGCCAAAACTGTGACTGCTGGAAATGTCCAACTACATCACCGGGATAAAAATATAATCAAATAAGTTTAAGGATCTGAGATTGGACGTCCTGCCAAGATACAGCACACGAAAATGAGATTGTTGGACTGGAGGGACAACAGGAGTGTTTCATTTAAGATTTTGGACGACAAAATTGCAAGATATGTGTATATCTGTCTGCGTAACAGCCAAGTCCATCCAGTGCTGGTTAAAAGACTAGCTCTGTTCACTTTCTTCAGTACAAAGCTAATATGTTGAACCGTGACAAACCCATGCTAATAGGTACACTTAACCATGTAGTCGTGCAGGGACTATACCTCAGCAGCACCGCCATTTCATTTTGGTCGTGTCCAAGTTACAAAGTCGGTCCTCTAGGGAACATTTGAGGCTGTAATCATCGTTCTGAAGGGAGAGTCGTCTTGTAATATAACCACTAATGGGTTGGGTGGACACGTACGCTAGACCAACAAACCGTTTTGGCATCCATGCAGTGCTTTCTTGCTGTAGCATCACGCAGCCCCTTTTTTTCTGGATTTTAATGCAAGTGCAAAAATAAGTACAAAAACAAGAACGCAGTGTTGACACGTGGGTGTGGCAGACATATTCTCAGTGTTTTTCATGACCGTCAGCACAGGCGGTGACCTGGCGAAGAGCAGGATAATTGTGGTTAGGCGTGCCTCTGCAGCATCCAATCAAATTATTCTCTTTTAAAACATAGAAACATAGTGTGTGTCATTTAGCATAACATTTTCCTGTTGACATAAGATTCGCTTTTACTTATGGATGTTGCTTAAGATTTAGGTTTAATATTGTAGTGGGAGAAATAACCAACAGTTAGCCAGAATGAAAAAAACATGTGCTTCCTTTAATACACAGTAAGCACATGTGCAGTAACACACTCACAGGAAAGTGCTATCTGCCCTCTTCCACATACATGAGCTCACAGATGAGCACGATTGGCTAGTGTTGCTGTGATTCACAGAGGAGAGGGAGTATGCCCCTCCCACCTAGATAGCACAGCCAGTTTTTGCTCCCTTGGGTCCTGGGCATCATGGATTCAAACTCATGATTTCCAAATTAAAACATGAACTAGATTTTGAACTAGTTTTGTTAGACGTTCTATTGATTCTGTTTAATTATATAATATTCTGTGCACTCCGCAGAATCGACTGTCTGATTCAGAGATGTTTGTAATGCTTTGCTTGAAAGTGGGAAGATACCATTTTGTTAAGCACTAAGGTTGAAAAATACAAGACTGTGAATGTGACACTACAGTTTGCTCTGCTCCACCCACAGCATTGCATATTGCAGTTAAACTTCTGACCACGAAAATGAAACTGAGAAAGAACAGGAGAAAATGTCTTACACCATGATTAGCCATGATCGTTCCACTGGGATAGGTTTGTTTATATACCACTGAGATGGTGTTGCAGTTGCAGAGGGTGTGTAAAATATTGCACTTTGCTGCATCCCAGCTGCCCAGGAAAGAGTAAAAGAGTAATCTGTGGTTTTTATGTAAATGCTCTTTGAACAATGACAGAGCCAATAAAACAGAGATGTGATTCAGTTCAGGTATTGTCCTTGTTTTGGGTCTGAGCAGCACAACCAAAAATAGGATTTGTTTCTGGAGTCCAGCTGGTCGACAGTTATGATTAAGCGCTATAAAATCCTCTATTAACAGGTTTTAAATGACTTTTATTATGCTTGTTTGGTTGGTTTGGACCAAATGAGTTTATTAGAAACCAGACCAGTGGGCGAGTGCAAACTGAAATATCTGCAGGAGCAAGTGGGCGTGGGATTAAAAAAAAAAAAAAAAAGAGTCCCACACACAGCTCACAGCTCACAGCTCATACCTCTGCTGGTTCTCTATTTATCATCTCCTCATTTGATGAGAGAAAAAAGAAATAAAAAAAAAGTGTTAGTTAGAAGTCTGAAACTATTCTGAAGTTTAAAATGTTTTTCCTTATGATTTAAGTAAGTACTTACTTACTTAAACTTAGTATGTTTATGTAAATAGAGTGCTTTCAACTCTCT